>NC_052943.1:35705253-35877753 GCF_013358895.1 Oreochromis aureus
ATCAGTGTTGTGGGACTTATAGATTTTTGCAAATCTCCTCAGAGTAACATAAAGTCTCAAAACTCTCCATAGAAAGTCAATGGAGAGTTTCTTCAAAATCAGCGCTTGGAATTCTCTAATGAGAGGCATTTTCAAATCGTCATATCTCCTTAACGAAACAGAGTTGAGACATGACGCTTGTGCCAATATATCTTCAGACATCCCTGATGCTCACAATTCAAGAATTTTTTCCTCACCTATTACCGTTTGGCCATGAATTACACTTGTTTGAGGGTAGGAAATTTTTCCCTCGCTCAGATTTCTTCAGATTTCAAACTCTGGAAATGAGGCACTTTTTTTCTCTCGTCATATCTTTTTGATTGATTTCAACAGAGACCTGAAAATTTCCATGACTGTTCACCAAAGCCTGCTGTTTCTTACGGTGAAAGAATGATTTTGATGCTCCATATAGATTTAGAGTTACAAAACGTTGTTTGAGGGCAAGTCAAGGCAGTTTTGCTTCGCCTCTACTCAGTTACAGTGTATTACAAGTCATATATCTTCAATAATTTACATTTTATCTCTGAATTATGAAGGCCTGAAGTTTTCCCCATCTCTTCTGAACAAATCGGTGTCAGAATGAGCGTTCTAGCCCCCACGGTTAGGAAATTATGGCCATTTGTTCGAGGGGAATCCTGAATGTGAGAAATACACTGCAGAAAACTCATAGCTGTGTCTGTGTCTGTGTGTAAGTGCTGATTACAGCAGGTGCAGCCAATTTAGCTGACCTAGATATACCAAGCACAGACTCTTAACAGCCACTGTACACTTTGCTCTCTGTGTATGTGTGTGTGAGTATCAATATTTCTCCCATGTTAAAGTATTACTCCTCCATAATAGTATTTGTGCTAAATCAAAGTACTTCTACTACATCTTAGTACTTCTGCTCAATCATAGTATTTCTGCTAAATCATAGTATTTTTGACAAATCATGGTATTTGTGCCAAATCATGGTTTTTGGGCAGAACCATAATATTTATTTTATGTTATGAGATTACTACTAAGTGGAGGAATGTCTGTTATGTTATAGTATATTTGCTGAATATAGTATATCTGCCAAATCATAGTATTTATCCCAAATCATAGTGTTTATGCAAAATTACAGTATTTCTGCTAAAAAAGCAGAAATAGTACCTTTAGCAGAAATTTCTGTCAAAAGATATTATTTATGTTAAAACATAGTATTTCTGCTAAGTCATAGTATTTCTGCCAAATCATAGTATTTGTACTTATTCATAGTACTTGTGCCAAATCATAGTATTTGTACCCAATCATAGTATTTCTGCAATATCATCGTATTTGTGCCAAATCATGGTATTTTTTTGCCAAATCATGGTTTTGGGGCAAATCATGTTATTTGTGTCCAGTTAAAATTTCTGTTATATTATAGTGTTACTACTAAGTCGTAGAATTTCTGTTATGTTATAGTATATCTGCTGATTATAGTATATGTGCCAAATCATAGTATTTATAGCAAATCATAGTATTACTGCCCAAACATAGTATTTCTGCCAAATTGTAGTATTTGTGCAAAACATAGAATTTCTGCAAAATCATAGTATATCTGTTATGTTATAGTATTACTACTAAGGCATAGTATTTCTATCAAATCATAGTATTCCTTCAAAATCATAGTATTACTGCAATTCCATAGTATTTGAGCGAAATCGTAGTATTTGTACTAAATCATGGTACTTGTGCCAAATCATAGTATTTTTGCAAATCATATTATTTGAACCAAAACATTGTATTTGTCTGAAGTCATAGTATTTCTTCTAAATCATGGTATTTCACCCAAATCTCAGTAGTTGTGCTAAAACCCAGTATTATTGCCAAATCGTAGTATTTGTACTGAAACATAGTATTTGTGCCAATAAGAGTATTTGTACTAAATCATAGTACTTGTGCCAAATCATAGTATTTCTGCCATATTGTGCTAGTTGTGCAAAAACATAGACTGTCTGCAAAATCATAGTATATCTGTTATGTTATAGTATTACTACTAAGTCACAGTATTTCTGCCAATTAAGTAGTATTTGTACTAAATCATACTACTCGTGCCAAATCATAGTATTGAAATCAAAATATAGTATTTGTACCAAAGCATTGTATTTGTACCTAAGTACAGTATTTCTGCCAAATCATAGAATTACTGCAATTTCATAGTATTTTGAGGAATCCCTTTTGTTATAGTATTACTTCTAAGTCATAGTATTTCTGCTTTGTCATAGTATTTGTACTGAAACATAGTATTTCTGCCAAATCATAGTATTACTGCTATTTCATATTATTTGAGTGAAATTACAGTGTTTCTGCAAAGACATAGTATTTCTGCCAAATCATAGTATTACTGCTATTTCATAGTATTTGAGTGAAATTACAGTGTTTCTGCAAAACATTGGTTGGTATTGGTTTTAGTTACCTTTAGCGTATGTGCTAGTTAGCAATAGCTATGGCAGCCCAGTTATTTTATTGTTTTGGGCTCTGTTCCTGCTTTGTTTTTTTCCCCTGCAAATTTATGTGAATTTGTACACTGTAATATCGCTGTATTACGTAATGGCTAAGTAGGAGGCTGACTGTTACTAAGTGCATCAGTGTACATAGGTCATCTCTTTGTTGGAGTGCCCTCTTGTGGCGCCTTTTGGGTAGTGCCTTAGTAAACGTGAACACTGCAAAGAAGTGGTATCAGACTGGTTTGTAGTGGAGGAATTTGTTGCCAGTTTCTTTCATCTTTAATCCGTATTCATGTTGTAATGTAGTAGTACCACAATATGGCAGAAACACTATGTTTTGGCACAAATACTTTGATTTGGTATACTTTAGCTTCTTCACCCCTGTAGGCAAAATTTTCATTTTTTCACCCCTTTTCAGCACAAATTCCAGCTTTTTGGCTGTTTTCAGAAAAACAAAACTCTTTTGAGCAGAAACTCTGCTGATTCATCTCTTTTCAGCGCAACTTATTGCTTCTTTACCTCTTTTCTGCAGAAATTCTGCTGATTCACCTCTTTTCTGCAAAATGTTCAGCCTTTTCACCTCTTATCAGCACAAATCTCAGCTGTTTTCAGAAAAAAAAAAAACTCTTTTGAGCAGAAATTCTGCTGATTCATCTCTTTTCAGCGCAACTTATTGCTTCTTTACCTCTTTTCTGCAGAAATTCTGCTGATTCACCTCTTTTCTGCAAAATTTTCAGCCTTTTCACTTCTTCTCAGCACAGTTCTCAGCAGCTTCTGCTCATTTAGCAAAATTGTCAGTTGCTCCATCTCTTGCTTTTGTGAGAATGAGTTTGGTTCAGTGAGATGAGCAGCTGCCTTAAGACCAGAAGGGCCAGGTTCAAATTCGGTCATGGCAAAAGCTGTTTTCAGTTTTTCTTTTGTTCTGCCTCTTTTCTGCAGAAGTTCTGCTCATTCACCTCATCTCTTGTGTTGGAGTGCCCTCTTGTGGCGCCTTTTGGGTAGTGCCTTAGTAAACGTGAACACTGCAAAGAAGTGGTATCAGACTGGTTTGTAGTGGAGGAATTTGTTGCCAGTTTCTTTCATCTTTAATCCGTATTCATGTTGTAATGTAGTAACTTTTGTGGCACAAATACCACAATATGGCAGAAACACTATGTTTTGGCACAAATACTTTGATTTGGTATACTTTAGCTTCTTCACCCCTTTTCAGCAAAATTTTCATTTTTTTTCACCCCTTTTCAGCACAAATTCCATTTTTGGGGCTGTTTTCAAAAAAAACTTTTAAGCAGAAACTCTGCTGATTCATCTCTTTTCAGCGCAAGTTTCTGCTCCTTTGCCTCTTTTCTGCAGAAATTCTGCTGATTCACCTCTTTTCTGCAAAATTTTCAGCCTTTTCACCTCTTATCAGCACAATTCTCAGCAGCTTCTGCTAATTTCAGCAGAGTAAGTAATGACACGTCTCTGCAGTTCAAAGGTCGTATGTTCAATCCCACCTTGGTCAACATTTTTTTTCCCTACAAATTTATACACTATCACAGACCTCTAATTTATATTGCTAATTTCTTTCACTACAAATGAGTAGTGCAAAACATACTATGTCTGTCTGCAACATCACAGTATATCTGTTATGTTATAGTATTACTACTAAATCACAGTATTTCTGCCAATTCAAGGAGGCTGACTGTTACTAAGTGCATCAGTGTACATAGGTCATCTGTTGTGTTGGAGTGCCCTCTTGTGGCGCCTTTGGATAGTGCCTTAGTCAATGTGAACACTGCAAAGAAGTGGTATCAGACTGGTTTGTAGTGGAGGAATTTGTTGCCAGTTTCTTTCATCTTTAATCCGTATTCATGTTGTAATGTAGTAGTACCACAATATGGCAGAAACACTATGTTTTGGCACAAATACTTTGATTTGGTATACTTTAGCTTCTTCACCCTTTTCAGCAAAATTTTCATTTTTTCACCCCTTTTCAGCACAAATTCCAGCCTTTTGGCTGTATTCAGAAAAAAAACTCTTTTTCAGCAGAAACTCTGCTGATTCATCTCTTTCAGCGCACGTTTTATGATTTTAGCAGCTTTTCTAATATGGACCTCAGATTCTTGTTAATGCTCCATGGCAGAAATACATACAAGTACCCACCTGATGAAGCAGACAGAGGCAGTACCTCTGATTGGTGAATTTGAGCAGAAACAGGTTGTTTTACCTCTTTTCAGCAGAAATTCTGCTGATTCACCTCTTTTCTGCAGAAGTTTGAGCAGCTTCTGCTCATTTCAGCAGAATTATGAGTCTCTCCACCTATTCTTTGCAAGAGTGAGTTTGGCTCAGTGAGATGAGTGGCTGCCTTGAGACCAGGAGGGCCAGGTTCAAATCCTGCTCACGGCAATATTTTTTTTTTTCACCACTTTTCAGCACAAGTCCCTGCTTTTCAGGTATTTTCAGCAAAAACATCTTTTTCGGCAGAATTCTGCTGAAAATTCTGCTTATTCACCTCTTCTGCAAAATTTTCAGCCTTTTCACCTCTTATTAGCACAAATCTCAGCTGTTTTCAGAAAAACACTTTTGAGCAGAAATTCTGCTGATTCATCTCTTTTCAGTGCAACTTTCTGCTTCTTTACCTCTTTTCTGCAGAAATTCTGCTGATTCACCTCTTTTCTGCAAAATTTTCAGCCTTTTCTCCTCTTATCAGCACAATTCTCAGCAGCTTCTGCTCATTTCAGCAAAAGTGTCAGTCTCTCCACCTCCTCATTGGGAGAATGACTTTGGCTCAGTGAGATGAGTAGCTGCCTTGAGACCAGGAGGGCCGGGTTCGAATCCTGCTCATGGCAACATAGGGGGGTTTCTTTCACCACTTTTTTAGCAAAATTTCGCCGTCTTTACCCCTTTGCAGTAGAATTTTTTGCTTTTCACCACTTTAAGCAAAATCTCTCCTTCTTCACTTGTTTTCAGCGGAATTTTCAGTTTCTTCACCACCATACAACTTTTTGCAACTTTTCATCTTTTTCAGCTTTTCAGCAGACAGCTTCAGCGTTAAGGCATCCACACAGCATTTTCGCAGGAAATGCAAATTTTCTAGTTCTTTATTATTATTATTCTTCTAGTTGCTCCCGTACACTTTTTGGCACTTAACTACTTCCTCAGTTTTCAGCCGATTTTCTCAGTTCAAACTCTATACTGTTCTGCTCTTTCTGCTCTTTCCGGCAATGACTTTTGGTGTTTATTACTGTTATACTTTTAAAATATTACACTTTTTTCCTTTAATTTGTCCCATTGAAATGAATGGAAAACTTCCACAATTCTGCTAAAACTTGCTTGTTTTTGAAACTTAACTACTTTGTCATACTTTCACCTAGAAACTCCATTCAAACTTTAAAATGTTCTCAGATTATTGGGCTATTCCTGTCTGATTCAGCTTTTTCAGATCTTCTACCGTTTTAATCTTATACCTCTTTAAGTTTTCAGTTGCAAAATTGTGATTTTTCAGAAAATACATGCGTTGTTATGGTTGCTATGCAATTAACTCAGAGTGGACACTCATCCATTCTGAATTTTCTCTTCATGTCTGAACAACTTCTTGCTACTCGCCCAATTTCCACTCAACCCCCACAAATTATACATCAAAACGTAGGTATTTTTGCTGGCTTTCAAAAAATGTCACTATCATTGTTGTGGGAGTTATAGATTTTTGCAAATCTCCTCAGAGTAACACAAAGTCTGAAAATTGTCCATAGAAAGTCAATGGAGAGTTTGTTCAAAATCACCGCTGTATTTCTCTAATGAGAGGCATTTTTAAATCGTCATATCTCCTTAACAAAACAAAGTTGAGACATGAGGCTTGTGCAAATATATCTTCAGACACCCTGATGCTCACAATTCAAAAAGTTTTTTATCACCTATTACGGTTTGGCCATGAATTACACTTGTTTGAGAGTAGGAAATTCATGCCTTGCTCAGATCTCTTCAGATTTAAAACTCTGGAAATGAGGGACTTTTTCTCTCATCATATCTTTTTGATGGATTTCCACAGAGACCTGAAAATTCCCATGACTGTTCACCAAAGCCTGCTGTTTCTTACGGTGAAAGAATGATTTTGATGCTCCATATAGATTTAGAGTTACAAAACGTTGTTTGAGGGCAAGTAAAGGCAGTTTTGCTTCGCCTCTACTCAGTTACAGTGTATTACAAGTCATATATCTTCAATAATTTATATTTTATCTCTGAATTAAGAAGACCTGCAGATTCCCCATCTCTTCTGAACAAAACGGTGTCAGAACGACCATTCTAGCCCCTACGGTTAGGAAATTATGGCCATTTGTTCGAGGGGAATCCTGAATGTCAGAAATACACTGAAGAAAACTCACACCTCTCTCTGTGTCTGTGTGTGTAAGGGCTGATTACAGCAGGTGCAGCTAATTTAACTGACCTAGATATACCAAGCCCAGACTCTTAACAGCTCCTGTTCACTTGGCGCTCTGTGTATGTGTGTCTGTATCAATATTTCTCTCATGTTAAAGTATTACTCCTCCATAATAGTATTTCTGCTAAATCAAAGTACTTCTACTACATCTTAGTACTTCTGCTCAATCATAGTATTTCTGCTAAATCATAGTATTTTTGCCAAGTCATGGTATTTGTGCCAAATCATGGTTTTGTGTCAAATCATGACATTTCTGATATATTATAGTATTACTACTAGGTGGAAGTATTTCTGTTATGTTATAGTATATATGCTGAATATAGTATATCTGTCAAATCATAGTATTTATCCCAAATCATAGTATTTATGCCAAATTACAGCATTTCTGCCAAAAGGCAGAAATAGTACCTTTGAGCAGAAATTTCTGCCAAAAATAGTATTTATGTTAAAACATAGTATTTCTGCTAAATCATAGTATTTGTACTGAAACATAGTATTTCTGCCCAATCATAGTATTTGTACCCAATCATAGTATTTCTGCCATATCATAGTATTTGTGCCAAATTATGGATTTTGCCTAAACATGGTACTTGTGCCAAATTATAGTATTTGTGCCCAATTAATATTTCTGTTATGTTATAGTATTACTACTATGTCGTAGAATTTCTGTTATGTTATAGTATATCTGCTGAATAAGGTATATGTGCCAAAACATAGTATTTATACCAAATCATAGTATTTGTGCTAAAACATAGTATTTCTGCCATATTGTGCTATTTGTGCAAAAACATAGACTGTCTGCAACATAACAGTATATCTGTTATGTTATAGTATTACTACTAAGTCACAGTATTTCTGCCAATTCGTAGTATTTGTACTAAATCATACTACTCGTGCCAAATCATAGTATTTGTTGCAAATCATAGTATTCAAACCAAAATATAGTATTTGTACCAAAGCATTGTATTTGTATGAAGTACCGTATTTCTGCCAAACCATAGAATTACTGCAATTTCATAGTATTTTGAGGAATCCCTTTTGTGATAGTATTACTTCTAAGTCATAATATTTCTGCTTTGTCATAGTATTTGTACTAAAACGTAGCATTTCTGCCAAATCATAGTATTACTGCTATCTCATAGTATTTGAGTGAAATTACAGTGTTTCTGCAAAACATTGTATTTCTGCTAAATCATAGTATTTCTGTTATCTTAGAGTACTTGTACTCAATTATAGTATTTGTGCCAAAGTTTAGTATTTCTGCCAAATCATATTTATGTGAATTTGTAGACTGTAATATCGCTGTATTACGAGTGGCTAAGTAGGAGGCTGACTGTTACTAAGTGCATCAGTGTACATAGGTCATCTCTTGTGTTGGAGTGCCCTCTTGTGACGCCTTTTGGGTAGTGCCTTAGTAAATGTGAACACTGCAAGAAGTGGTATCAGACTGGTTTGTAGTGGAGGAATTTGTTGCCAGTTTCTTTAACCTTTAATCCGTATTCATGTTGTAATGTATACCCTGTTCTTAATCATAGAAACCACACCATATCACCCTCCACATCCTCCTACTGTATGCCATATCTCCCTGTAACATCCATCTGACTGCCAATAAACTCCACCTGTGGTAATCTAATCCCTGGATGCCAGCCTCCTTCTGACTGAGGATAGCTACTATTGCAGCACCACCCAGCATTAAACTGACGTACACCATTCTGTACAGTGCTAAATCATAGTGTTTGTGCCAAACAATAGCATTCACCCAAATAATAGTATTTCTGCTATGTTATATTATTACTGCTCATAGTATTTCTGCCAAATCATGGTATTTGTTCCAAAGCATAGTATTTCTTCCAAAGCATAGTTTTTCTTCCAAATCATAGTATAACTGCAAAATAAAAGTTTTTGAGCCAAAACATATTTTTTTGTGCTAAAACATAGTATTTGTGACAAATCATAGTATTTCTGCTAAATCCTAGTAATTTTGCTCAATGATAGAATTTCTGAATTTATGCTGTAGTACTTTTTGCTAGATTATAGTATTTCTGCTAAGTCAAAGTATTTCATGTAAATCAGAGTATTTCTACCAAGTCCCAGTGTTTCTGCTAAATCATAAATCATACATATATCAATGTTTCAGCACAAATTGTATGATTTGGCTCAAATACTATGATTTGGCAGAATTTTCTATGGTTCAGCACAAATGCTATGATTTGTAAGAAAAATATTATTTAGTATAAATACTAATAATACTGTGTTTTAGCACAGATTCAGCTAACACTATGATTTGTCACAAGTGGTATGATTTGGTACAAATACTGTGATTTGGCACAAACACTGATTTACCAGAAATACTGTGATTTGGCAGAAATACTATCATTTGGTTCAAATATTAGGATTTAGAAGAAATACTATGTTATAGTATAAATACTATGTTCAGACTTTAAAAAAATTCTGCTCTTTCTGCTAATGCCGGCTATGACTTTTGGTGCTCATAACCTCTATACTTTTTGAGATATTTAATTTTTTTTGCAATATTTTTTGCCCATTTCTGCCATATTATCAGTGGCCTCACAGATTTTCCTTGCCGGGTTGACCTGTGTTTTAGCTCAGTGAGATGAGCATCCGTTCTCAGACTGGGAGGCCCGGGTTCAAATCCCGCTTATGGCAACATTTCTTTCAGTTAACAGTTAAACTTTTTTAACTCTTTTCAGCACAAATTTCAGCTTTTTCACCCCTTTTCACCACAATTTTCAGTTTTTTCACCACTTTTCAGCACAAATCCCAGCTTTTTCAGCTATTTTCAGCAAAAACATCTTTTCAGCAGAATTCTGAAAAGTTCTGCAGAACTCTTTTCAGCAGAAATTCTGCTGATTGAACTCTTTTCAGCAGAATTTTCACCCCTTTTCAGCCCAAATTCTGCTTATTCACCTCTTCTGCAAAATTTTCAGCCTTTTGTCAGACATTATCAGCACAAATTTCAGCTGTTTTCAGAAAAAACTCTTTTGAGCAGAAATTCTGCTGATTCATCTCTTTCAGCGCAACTTTCTGCTTCTTTACCTCTTTTCAGCTGAAATTCTGCTGATTCACCTCTTTTCTGCAACATTTTCAGCCTTTTCACCTCTTATCAGCACAATTCTCAGCAGCTTCTGCTCATTTAAGCAGAATTGTCAGTCTCTCCATCTCTTCATTGTCAGAATGACTTTGGCTCAGTGAGATGAGTTGCTGCCTTAGGACCTGAGGGCCAGGTTCAGTATCCTGCTTAGGGCAATGTTTTTTCAGCAAAAATTCTCTGTCTTTACCCCTTTCAGTAGAAGTTTTGGCTTTTCACCACTTTTCAGCAAACATTTTCTGCTTCTTCACCTGTTTTCAGCAGAATTTTCAGTTTCTTCACCGCCATATAACTTTTTGCAAGTTTTAAACTTTTCAGCTTTTTCAGCAGGCAACTTCAGCGTTATAGGCATCCACACAGCATTTTCGCAGGAAATGCAAATTTTTCTAGTTGTGTGGATGCCCTTAAAGGGCTTCCACACTATTGAGTTCCTGTTTCTCTTTATTCTTTATTATTATTATTCTTCTAGTTGCTTCCGACACACTTTTTGGCACTTAACTACTTCCTCAGTTTTCAGCCGATTTTCTCAGTTCAAACTCTATACTGTTCTGCTCTTTCTGCTCTTTCCGGCAATGACTTTTGGTGTTTATTACTGTTATACTTTTTAAAATATTACACTTTTTTTCCTTTAATTTGTCCCATTGAAATGAATGGAAAACTTCCACAATTCTGCTAAAACTTGCTTGTTTTTGAAACTTAACTACTTTGTCATACTTTCACCTAGAAACTCCATTCAAACTTTAAAATGTTCTCAGATTATTGGGCTATTCCTGTCTGATTCAGCTTTTTCAGATCTTCTACCGTTTTAATCTTATACCTCTTTAAGTTTTCAGTTGCAAAATTGTGATTTTTCAGAAAATACATGCGTTGTTATGGTTGCTATGCAATTAACTCAGAGTGGACACTCATCCATTCGGAATTTTTTCTCTTCATGTTCCAACAACTTCTTGCTACTCGCCCAATTTCCACTCAACCCCCACAAATTATACATCAAAACGTAGGTATTTTTGCTGGCTTTCAAAAAATGTCACTATCATTGTTGTGGGAGTTATAGATTTTTGCAAATCTCCTCAGAGTAACACAAAGTCTGAAAATTGTCCATAGAAAGTCTATGGAGAGTTTGTTCAAAATCACCGCTGTATTTCTCTAATGAGAGGCATTTTAAATCGTCATATCTCCTTAACGAAACAAAGTTGAGACATGACGCTTGTGCAAATATATCTTCAGACACCCTGATGCTCACAAGTCAAAAGTTTTTATCACCTATTACCGTTTGGCCATGAATTACACTTGTTTGAGAGTAGGAATTTCATGCCTTGCTCAGATCTCTTCAGATTTCAAACTCTGGAAATGAGGCACTTTTTTCTCTCATCATATCTTTTGATGGATTTCCACAGAGACCTGAAAATTCCCATGACTGTTCACCAAAGCCTGCTGTTTCTTACAGTGAAAGAATGATTTTGATGCTCCATATAGATTTAGAGTTACAAAACGTTGTTTGAGGGCAAGTCAAGGCAGTTTTGCTTCGCCTCTACTCAGTTACAGTGTATTACAAGTCATATATCTTCAATAATTTATATTTTATCTCTGAATTATGAAGACCTCCAGATTTCCCCATCTCTTCTGAACAAACGGTGTCAGAATGACCGTTTCTAGCCCCTCACGGTTAGGAAATTATGGCCATTTGTTCGAGGGGAATCCTGAATGTCAGAAATACACTGAAGAAAACTCACACCTCTCTCTGTGTCTGTGTGTGTAAGGGCTGATTACAGCAGGTGCAGCTAATTTAACTGACCTAGATATACCAAGCCCAGACTCTTAACAGCTCCTGTTCACTTTGCGCCTGTGTGTATGTGTGTGTGTCTCAATATTTCTCTCATGTTAAAGTATTACTCCTCCATAATAGTATTTCTGCTAAATCAAAGTACTTCTACTACATCTTAGTACTTCTGCTCAATCATAGTATTTCTGCTAAATCATAGTATTTTTGCCAAGTCATGGTATTTGTGCCAAATCATGGTTTTGGGGCCAAATCAGAATATTTCTGATATATTATAGTATTACTACTAGGTGGAAGTATTTCTGTTATGTTATAGTATATATACTGAATATAGTATATCTGTCAAATCATAGTATTTATCCCAAATCATAGTATTTATGCCAAATTACAGTATTTCTGCCAAAAGGCAGAAATAGTACCTTTAGCAGAAATTTCTGCCAAAAATAGTATTTATGTTAAAACATAGTATTTCTGCTAAATCATAGTATTTGTACTGAAACATAGTATTTCTGCCCAATCATAGTATTTGTACCCAATCATAGTATTTCTGCCATATCATAGTATTTGTGCCAAATTATGGGATTTTGCAAAAACATGGTACTTGTGCCAAATTATAGTATTTGTGCCCAATTAATATGTGGGTTATGTTATAGTATTACTACTATGTCGTAGAATTTCTGTTATGTTATAGTATATCTGCTGAATAAGGTATATGTGCCAAAACATAGTATTTATACCAAATCATAGTATTTGTGCTAAAACATAGTATTTCTGCCATATTGTGGTATTTGTGCAAAAACATAGATCTGTCTGCAACATAACAGTATATCTGTTATGTTATGGTATTACTACTAAGTCACAGTATTTCTGCCAATTCGTAGTATTTGTACTAAATCATACTACTCGTGCCAAATCATAGTATTTGTTGCAAATCATAGTATTCAAACCAAAATATAGTATTTGTACCAAAGCATTGTATTTGTATGAAGTACCGTATTTCTGCCAAATCATAGAATTACTGCAATTTCATAGTATTTTGAGGAATCCCTTTTGTGATAGTATTACTTCTAAGTCATAGTATTTCTGCTTTGTCATAGTATTTGTACTAAAACGTAGTATTTCTGCCAAATCATAGTATTACTGCTATCTCATAGTATTTGAGTGAAATTACAGTGTTTCTGCAAAAACATTGTATTTCTGCTAAATCATAGTATTTCTGTTATCTTAGAGTACTTGTACTCAATTATAGTATTTGTGCCAAAGTTTAGTATTTCTGCCAAATCATATTTATGTGAATTTGTACACTGTAATATCGCTGTATTACGTAGTGGCTAAGTAGGAGGCTGACTGTTACTAAGTGCATCAGTGTACATAGGTCATCTCTTGTGTTGGAGTGCCCTCTTGTGACGCCTTTTGGGTAGTGCCTTAGTAAATGTGAACACTGCAAGAAGTGGTATCAGACTGGTTTGTAGTGGAGGAATTTGTTGCCAGTTTCTTTAATCTTTAATCTGTATTCATGTTGTAATGTATACCCTGTTCTTAATCATAGAAACCACACCATATCACCCTCCACATCCTCCTACTGTATGCCATATCTCCCTGTAACATCCATCTGACTGCCAATAAACTCCACCTGTGGTAATCTAATCCCTGGATGCCAGCCTCTCCTTCTGACCGAGGATAGCTACTATTGCAGCACCACCCAGCATTAAACTGACGTACACCATTCTGTACAGTGCTAAATCATAGTGTTTGTGTTAAACAATAGCATTCACCCAAATAATAGTATTTCTGCTATGTTATATTATTAGTGCTCATAGTATTTCTGCCAAATCATGGTATTTGTTCCAAAGCATAGTGTTTCTTCCAAAGCATAGTTTTTCTTCCAAATCATAGTATAACTGCAAAATACAAGTTTTGAGCCAAAACATATTTTTGTGCTAAAACATAGTATTTTTGCCAAATCATAGTGCAGTCAAACTACACCAAGGTCCGCTGATTCACCCAGTACAAGAATTATGCTGATAGCCCTCCTAGTTTTTGAGTTACACGACGTTTTGTAACTCCAAAACGGCGCTTTCGCCTCTCACCGCGATCTATTTCTGATTGCTGATCTCTTTGTTTTTAGCCACCCCCCTTTCCAGGTGGCGCAATCAGTAATGACACGGCTCTGCAGCTCAAAGGTTGTGGGTTCAATCCCACCTTGGTCCACATTTTTTTTTTTCACTACAAATTTATACACTATCACAGACCTGTAATTTATATTGCTATTTTTTTTTCACTACAAATGACTAGTGCAAAAACATACTATGTCTGCAACATCACAGTATATCTGTTATGTTATAGTATTACTACTAAATCACAGTATTTCTGCCAATCCACGGAGGCTGACTGTTACTAAGTGCATCAGTGTACATAGGTCATCTCTTGTGTTGGAGTGCCCTCTTGTGGCACCTTTTGGGTAGTGCCTTAGTAAACGTGAACACTGCAAAGAAGTGGTATCAGACTGTTTTGTAGTGGAGGACTTTGTTGCCAGTTTCTTTTCATCTTCATTCATGTTGTAATGTAGTAGTACCACAATATGGCAGAAACACTATGTTTTGGCACAAATACTTTGATTTGGTATACTTTAGCTTCTTCACCCTTTTCAGCAAAATTTTCATTTTTTTCACCCTTTTCAGCACAAATTCCAGCTTTTTGGCTGTTTTCAGAAAACACTTTTCAGCAGAATCTCTGCTGAGTTATCTCTTTTCAGCACAAGTTTCTGCTTCTTTGCCTCTTTTTCTGCAATAATTCTGCTGATTCACCTCTTTTCTGCAAAATTTTCAGCCTTTTCACCTCTTATCAGCACAATTCTCAGCAGTTTCTGCTCATTTCAGCAGAATTGTCCGTCTCTCCACCTCTTCTTTGTAAGAATGACTTTGGCTCAGGGAAATGAATAGCCACCACGAGGGCCAGGTTCGAATCCTGCTCAGTGGGGCATTTTTTTTTTCACCACCATATAACTTTTTGCAACTTTTCATCGTTTTTAGCTTTTCATAGTATCATAGTATTTCCACAAAATATTTGTATTTCTGCTACGTTATATTATTACTGCTCATAGTATTTCTGCCAAATTTTGGTATTTGCTCCAAAGCACAGTATTTCTGCCAAATCACAATATAACTGCAAAATAAATGTTTTTGAGACAAATCATAGCGTTTGTGCTAAATCCTAGTAATTCTGCTCATAGAATTTCTGCTATGCTGAGGTGCTTTCTGCTAGATTATAGTTTTTCTGCTAAATCAAAATATTTCATGTAAATCATACCAAGTCCCAGTGTTTCTGCCAAATCATAAATCATAAATAATGTGGCGTGTTGGGGGAACAGCTAGTCCTCTCCCATCATGCCTTGGGACATGTGCTGCTGTTTAGATGTTCTTGTTTCATTGTTTATGGTTACGTTATTTTAACTGTTGTCTTGAATGTTGTGTTTATACTATGGTACAAAGTCACTGACAGTTATTGTTTTATAGGAAGGAAGAATGCAGTACCATAAGTGAGTTCTGTTATGCTGTTATTGACCCTTGAAGCACATTGTAGAACAAGCAAGTGTTTAATAAAAAGCTTCTCCTACCAGCTTGGGGTGGAATTACAAGCTCAAGCTTTCCCTGTGTGCTTATTTGCAAGACTTGTATGTGCCATAATAATTTTAATAAAGCAAAGTTAAGATGAGAAGCTTGTTCCAATTCATCTTCAGACAGTGCTGCCAGTCACGGTTGGAGCAGTTTTACTGTCATCTTACTGTTGAGCCATAAATTACGTTTGTTTTCCAACTCTTAAATGAAGCCGTTTCTTCTCTCGTCATATCTCCGCGACGGAGGTACAAAGAGCTATGAAAATCGAAGTCAAAGTTCAGCAAAGTCTGCTGATTTACCCAATACAAGAATTGTGCTTCTATCCCACCTAGTTTTTGAGTTACACGACGTTTTGTAACTCCGAAAAATCTGCGCTTTTACGCCTCTCACCGCGATCTAATTCTGACTGCTCAAGTCTCTGTGTTTTAGGCACCCGTCCCCTTTGTTACCAGACCTCATTTGGCTCAGAGGGTTGAGAAGTTGCTGTGAGACCCGGTGGCAGAGGTTCGAGTCCTACCTGTGACAGTTGCTACACATCATCCCCACTTGCATGCGCTCTGCTTTCTTGACACTCTTCAGTGTACCCTTACACATAAAGCCATCTCATACACCTCTTTTTAGCAGATAATTCTGCTTTTTCGCTTGTTTTCAGCAACTGCTGATGCTGATAGCCCTCCTAGTTTTTGAGTTACACGACGTTTTGTAACTCCAAAAACGGCGCTTTCGCCTCTCACCGCGATCTATTTCTGATTGCTGATCTCTTTGTTTTTCAGCCACCTGCCCTCTTGCCAGGTGGCGCAATCCGTAATGACACGGCTCTGCAGCTCAAAGGTCGTGGGTTCAATCCCACCTTGGTCAACATTTCTTTTTTCACTACAAATTTATACACTATCACAGACCTGTAATTTATATTGCTAATTTTTTCACTACAAGTGAGTAGTGCAAAAACATACTATGTCTGCAACATCACAGTATATCTGTTATGTTATAGTATTACTACTAAATCACAGTATTTCTGCCAATTCAAGGAGGCTGACTGTTACTAAGTGCATCAGTGTACATAGGTCATCTCTTGTGTTGGAGTGCCCTCTTGTGGCGCCTTTTGGGTAGTGCCTTAGTAAACGTGAACACTGCAAAGAAGTGGTATCAGACTGGTTTGTAGTGGAGGAATTTGTTGCCAGTTTCTTTTCATCTTCATTCATGTTGTAATGTAGTAGTACCACAATATGGCAGAAACACTATGTTTTGGCACAAATACTTTGATTTGGTATACTTTAGCTTCTTCACCCCTTTTCAGCAAAATTTTCATTTTTTCACCCTTTTCAGCAGAAACTCTGCTGATTCATCTCTTTCAGCGCAAGTTTCTGCTTCTTTGCCTCTTTTCTGCAGAAATTCTGCTGATTCACCTCTTTTCTGCAAAACTTTCAGCCTTTTCACCTGTTATCAGCACAATTCTCAGCAGCTTCTGCTCATTTCAGCAGAATTGTCCGTCTCTCCACAACAACTTTTGCAACTTTTCATCTTTTTCAGCTTTTCAGTAGACAGCTTCAGCGTCAAGGCATCCACACAGCATTTTCAAGAGGAAATGCAAATTTTTCTAGTTATTCTAGTTGCCACTTTTTGTACGTTTTTGGCACTTAACTACTTTAACAATTTTCAGCCGATTTTCACCGTTCAAATTTTAAACTATTCTGCTATTTCTGCTAATGATGGCTATGACTTTTGGTATTTTATGCTATTATACTTTTTAAAATATTAAGCTTTTTTCCTTTAATTTGTCCCATTGAAATGAATGGGAAACTTCCACAATTCTGCTAAAACTTGCTTGTTTTTGAAACTTAACTACTTTTTCCTACTTTCGCCTAGAACAACCATTCAAACTTTAAAATGTTCACAAATTATTGGGCTATTCATTAATGATTCAGCTTTTTCATATCTGTTACCGTTTTCATCTTATCCTCTTTAAGTTTTGAGTTTCATTTTGAGATTTTTCACAAAATACATGCGTTGTTATGGTTGCTATGCACTTGGCTTCCAGTGTGCCACTGAAGGTTTCGCAGTCTTCTCTTCATGTCCGAACAACTTCTTGCTACTTGCTCAATTTTCACTCAACTTCCACAAATTATACATCAAAACGTAGGTATTTTTGCTGGCTTTCAGAAAATGTCACCATCATTGTTGTGAGATTTATAGAATTTTGGCAAATCTCCTCAGACCAACACAAAGTCATAAAACTCTCCATAGAAAGTCAATGGAGAGTTTGTTCAAAATCACCGCTTGATTTCTGTAATGAGAGGCATATTCGAATCGTCATATCTCCTTAACGAGCGAAGTTAAAACATGAGGCTTGTCCCCGTATATCTTCAGACACTCCTGACGCTCACAATTCAAGAATTTCTTTCTCACCTATTACCGTTCTGAAATGAGTTAGACTTGTTTGAGGGTAGGAAATTCGTCCTTCGCTCAGATTTCTTCAGATTTCAAACTCTGGAAATGAACAACTTTTTCTCTCGTCATATCTTTTTTGGATTTCCACAGAGACCTGAAAATTTCCATGACTGTTCATCAAAGCCTGCTGTCTCTTACGGTGAAAGAATGATATCGATACTCCAAATAGATTTAGAGTTAGAAAGCGTTGTTTGAGGGCAAGTAAAGGCAGTTTTCGCTTGCCTCTACTCAGTTATGGTGCATTACAAGTCAAATATCTTCAATAATTCAGATTTTAATGATAAATTGTCAACACTTTAAGATTCCCCATCTCTTCTGAACAAAACGGTGTAAGAATGACCGTTCTAGCCCCTACGGTTAGGAAATTATGGCCATTTGTTTGAGAGGAATCCTCACTATGAGAAATACACTGCAGAAATCCTGCCTCTCTCTGTGCTGAGTGTGTAAAACGGCTGCACCTGTTTTGGCGGAAAAAGTACACAGCCTCTCTGATTGGTGGATTCAAATTTAGCAGCTCCCAGGCTGCTTGACTGACCTAGAAACTTGATTTTCTCTCCTGTGTGTGTGTGTGTGTGTGTGTGTGTGTGTGTGTGTGTGTGTGTGTGTGTGACAGAGAGAGAGAAAGGGAGGCGAGAGAGAGTTTTTATGGGAGCATCTTATTATATGATTTAAATTCAATATATTTAGACTGGTTGACTGAATTTGATCCTGTGTGTCTCTCTGTGCATGTGTGTTTCCATATGTGTCCATATTTGTGATTGTGTGACTGTTATACTTTTTTTGCTGATTTTTTTTTCATTTCACAATTACATTTGAGGGACCTTTAGCATGTTCAGCATTTTTCAGCTGTTCATTTTGCTTTTCCAATGTTTCTGTTTAAGTTATTACTATTGTGCTGAATCATACTATTTCTGCTATTTTATAAGATTTGTGCTAAATATAGTATTTCTGCCAAATATAGTATTTCTGATTAATTACAGTTTTTCTACCAAATCATAGTACAGTATTTTTGCTTTTTATAGGATTTTTATAGGATTTGTGCTTAATATAGTATTTTTGCTTTTTATAGGATTTGTGCTTAATACAGTATTTCTGCTAAATGTAGTATTTATGCTTAATCATACTATTTCTATATATTTTTGCCAGGTCCTCTGTGAGGACTGAGACATTCAAATTTTCGTATCAGGGCCTGCACGGCTTCCCAGCCAGCCAATCATATCTGAGGTCTGCCCTTTCTTCTCTCGTCATATCTCAGCAACAGATGTAGAAAGAGCAATGAAAATCACAGTCAAAGTACACCAAAGCCCGCTGATTCACCCAGTATAAGAATTATGCTTCTAGTCCACCTAGTTTTTGAGTTACATGACGTTTTGTAACTCCAAAAAACGGCGCTCTTTGCCTCTCACCGCGATCTAATTCTGACTGCTCATCACCCTGTTTTCCAGGTGTTTGCTCTCTTTCCCAGTGACACAGTTTGTAATGACACAGGTCTGCAACCCAAAGGTCGTGGGTTCAACTCCACCTTGGTCAACATGTTTTTTTTTACCTACAATTTACTACACTGTCACAGACCACTAATTCATATTGATCATTTACTACAATTCTGCAAACTTTTATGATTTTAGCAGCTTTTCTAATATTGACCTCAGATTCTTGTTAACACTCCATGGCACAAATACTGTTCCCTTTAGGCTCTGTGTATGTGTGTGTGTATCAATATTTCTCCCATTTTAAAGTATTACTCCTCTATAATTGTATTTCTGTTAAATCAAAGTACTTTTACTACATCTTAGTACTTCTGCTCAATCATAGTATTTTGCCAAATCATGGTTTTTGTGCCAAATCATAATATTTGTTTTATGTTATAGTATTACTACTAAGTGGAGGAATTTCTGTCATGTTACAGTATATGTGCTGATTACAGTATTTCTGTATAATAGAATTTTGGCAAATCTCCTCAGACCAACACAAAGTCTGGAAACTCTGCATAGAAAGTCAATGGAGAGCTTGTTCAAAATCACCGCTGGATTCCTGTAATGAGAGGCATTTTCAAATCTTCATATCTCCTGAACGCAGCGAAGTTAAGACATGAGGCTTGTGCCAATATATCTTCAGACACTCCTGACGCTCACAATTCAAGAAATTCTTTCTCACCTATTACCATTTGGCCATGAATTGGGTTTGTTTGAGGGTAGGAAATTCGTCCTTCGCTCAGATTTCTTCAGATTTCAAACTCTGGAAATGAGGCACTTTTTTCTCTTGTCATATCTTTTTTATGGATTTCCACAGAGACCTGAAAATTTCCATGACTGTTCACCAAAGCCTGCTGTCTCTTACGGTGAAAGAATGATATCGATACTCCAAATAGATTTTGAGTTAGAAAGCGTTGTTTGAGGGCAAGTCAAGGCAGTTTTCGCTTTGCCTCTACTCAGTTATGGTGCATTAGAAGTCAAATATCTTTAATAATTCATATTTTAATGATAGGTTGTCAACACTTGAATATTCCCCATCTCTTCTGAACAAAACGGTGTAAGAATGACCGTTCTAGCCCCACGGTTAGGAAATTATGGTCATTTGTTTGAGGGGAGTTGTCACTATGAGAAATAGACTGCAAAAATCCTGTGTCTCTCTGTGCTGCGTGCACCTGTTTTGGCGGGAAAAAGTACACAGCCTCTCTGATTGGTGGATTCAAATTTAGCAGCTCCCAGGCTGCTTGACTGAGCTAGAAACTTGATTTTCTCTGTGTGTGTGTGTGTGTGTGTGTGTGTGTGTGTGTGTGTGTGTGTGTGTGTGTGTGTGTGTGTGAGACAGAGAGAGAGAGAGAGAGGGAGGCGAGAGAGAGTTTTTATGGGAGCATCTTATTGTATGATTTAAATTCAATATATTTAGACTGGTTGACTGAATTTGATCCTGTGTGTGTCTCTCTGTGCTTGTGGGACTTTTTGCAGCTGTCCATTTTGCTTTTCCAATTTTTCTATTTAAGTTATTACTATTGTGCTAAGTCATAGCATTTGTGCTGCTTTTCAGTATTTGTGCTAAATACAGCATTTCTGCTAAATCATACTATTTCTGCTATTTTATAAGATTTGTGCTAAATACAGCATTTGTGCTAAATCATACTATTTCTGCTATTTTATAGGATTTGTACTTAATATAATATTTCTGCTTAATTATAGTATTTGTGCTAAAACATAGTATTTCTACTAAACGCAGTATTTCTGGGTAATCATAGTATTTCTATGTATTCCTGCCAGCTCCTCAGGAAGCCAATCCTCTGTGAGGACTGTAATTTTCAAATTGACATATCAAGTCATGCACGGCTTCCCAGCCAGCCAATCATATCTGAGTCCTGGCACATTCAAATTTGCATATTGGGACCTTCATGGCTTCCCAGCCAGCCAATCATATCTGAGTCCTGGCACATTTAAATTTTCATATTGTTGCCTTCATGGCTTCCCAGCCAGCCAATCATATCTGAGTCCTGGCACATTTAAATTTGCATATTGGGACCTTCATGGCTTCTAAGCCCACCAATCATCTATGTCATATATCTCTAATATTTCATATTTTTATTTTAAATGGTCAGCATTTCAAGATTCCCCTATGTCTTCTGAATAAAATGGTCTAAGAATGACTGTTTTAGCCCCTACGGTTAGGAAATTATGGTCATTTGTTTGAGGGGAGTCGTCATTATGAGAAATAGACTGCAAAATCCTGTGTCTCTCTGTCCTGCGTGCACCTGTTTTGGCGGGAAAAAGTGCACAGGCTCTCTGATTGGTGGATTCAAATTCAGCAGCTCCCAGGTTGCTTGACTGAGCTAGAAACTTACTTCTCTCTCCTGTGTGTGTGTGTGTGTGTGTGTGTGTGTGTGACAGAGAGAGAGAGAGAGAGAGAGAAAGCCTTTTATGGGATGATCTCATTGTAAGATTCAAATTCAATATATTTAGACTGGTTGACTGAATTGGATCTTGTGTGTGTGTGTGTGTGTGTGTGTGTGTGTGTGTGTGTGTGAGAGAGAGAGAGAGAGAGAGAGAGAGAGAAAGCCTCTTTATGGGATGATCTCATTGTAAGATTCAAATTCAATATATTTAGACTGGTTGACTGAATTGGATCTTTGTGTGTGTGTGTGTGTGTGTGTGTGTGTGTGTGACAGAGAGAGAGAGAGAGAGAGAGAAAGCCTTTTATGGGATGATCTCATTGTAAGATTCAAATTCAATATATTTAGACTGGTTGACTGAATTGGATCTTGTGGTATGTGTGTGTGTGTGTGTGTGTGTGTGTGTGTGTGTGTGTGTGTGTGTGTGTGTGTGAGACGATCTCATTGTAAGATTTAAATTTGATATATTTAGACTGGTTGACTGAATTGGATCTTCTGTGTGTGTGTGTGAGTGTGTGTGTGTGTCTCTGTGCATGTGTGTTTCCATATGTGTCCATATTTGTGATTGTGTGGCTGTTATATATTTTTTTATCAATTTTTTTTCATTTAACAAGTATATTTGAAGGACCCTTTGCATGTTCAGCATTTTTTTCAGCTGTCCATTTTGCTTTTCCAATTTTTCTGTTTAAGTTATTACTATTGTGCTAAATCATAGCATTTCTGCTGTTTTATAAGATTTTTGCTAAATTTAGTATTTCTTATTAATTATAGTTTTCTACCAAATCATAGTACAGTATTTTTGCTTTTTATAGGATTTTATAGGATATTTATATTGCTTGATATAGTATTTCTGCTTATTATAGGATTTGTGCTTAATATAGTATTTCTGCTAAATGTAGTATTTATGCTTAATCATAGTATTTCTATATATTTCTGCCAGGTCCCCAGGCAGCCAATCCTCTGTGAGGACTGAGGCATTCAAATTTACATATCAGGGCCTGCACGGCTTCCCAGCCAGCCAATCATATCTGAGGTCTGCCCTTTCTTCTCTCGTCATATCTCAGCGACAGATGTACAAAGAGCAATGCAAATCACAGTCAAAGTACACCAAAGTCCGCTGATTCACCCAGTACAAGAATTATGCTTCTAGTCCACCCTAATTTTTGAGTTACACGACGTTTTATAACTCCAAAAAACGGCGTTTTCGCCTCTCACCGCAATCTAATTCTGACTGCTCATCACCCTGTTTTCCAGGCGCTCGCTCTCTTTCCCAATTCTGCAAACTTTTATGATTTTAGCAGCTTTTCTAATATGGACCTCAGATTCTTGTTAACACTCCATGGCACAAATACTGTTCCCTTTAGGCTCTGTGTGTGTGTGTGTATCAATATTTCTCCCATTTTAAAGTATTACTCCTCCATAATTGTATTTCTGTTAAATCAAAGTACTTTTACTACATCTTAGTACTTCTGCTCAATCATAGTATTTCTGCTAAATCATAGTATTTTTGCCAAATTATGGTTTTTGTGCGAAATCATAACATTTGTTTTATGTTATAGTATTACTACTAAGTGGAGGAATTTCTGTCATGTTACAGTATATGTGCTGATTACAGTATTTCTGCTAAATCATAGTATTTCTACTATATTATATTTTTCTTTCTAAATATAGCATTTCTGCTATATAATTTTATTTCTGCTATGTTATAATATTTGTGCTAAACCAGAGTATTTCTGCTGAAACATAGTATTTCTGCCAAATGATAGTATTTCTGTCAAATTACAGTATTTGTGCTAAAACATAGTATGTTTTTTTAAATTTCAATATTAATGGTATTTTACAGTGTCTCTGGTAAATCGCAGCATTTCTGCTATGTTGTACTGTTTTTCTAAATCATAGTATTTCTGTAATGTTTAAGAATGTTTGGCTAAATATATTCTTTCTGTTATCTTATACTATTTCTCCTAAATTCTTGTATTTTTGACAAGTTATCGTGTTTCTGGTAAGTTACAATATTTCTGCTAAGTTCTGCTATGCTATTGTATTTCTGCCAAGTATTATGTTTCCTCTAAGATATTACAGTTCTGCTAAGGTACTACATTTTAGCAAAGTTCCTTTGCTTCTGCAAAGCTTTTACAAATTCTGCAACTTTTCAGCATTTTCTGCTAGTTTCAGCAGACAGCTTCAGCATTACAGCATCCACACTGCATTTTCGCAGGAAATGCAAATTTTTCTAGTTATACTTTATTATTATTCTAGTTGCAACTTTTTGTACTTTTTTCGGCACTTTTCTACTTCCACAATTTTCAACCGATTTTTACCGTTCAAATTTTAAACTATTCTGCTATTTCTGCTAATGTGCGCTATGACTTTTGGTATTTTAACTGTTACACTTTTAAAATATTAAGCTTTTTATGCTTTTTTTGTCCCATTGAAATGAATGGAAAACTTCCAAAATTCTGCTAAAACTTGCTTGATTTTGAAACTTAACTACTTTGTCCTACTTTTCGCCTAGAACAACCATTCAAACTTTAAAATGTTCTCAAATTATTGGGCTATTTATGAATGATTCAGCTTTTTCATATCTGTTACCATTTTCATCTTATCCCTGTTTAAGTTTTCAGTTTCATTTTTGTGATTTTTCACAAAATACATGCGTTGTTATGGTTGCTATGCAGTTGGTTCTAAGTGAGCCACTGTACCTTTGGAAATTTTCTCTTCATGTCCGAACAACTTCTTGCTACTCGCTCAATTTCCACTCAACCCACACAAATTATACATCAAAACGTAGGTATTTTTGCTGGCTTTCAGAAAATGTCACTATCATTGTTGTGGGATTTATAGAATTTTGGCAAATCTCCTCAGACCAACACAAAGTCTCAAAATCCCCATAGAAAGTCAATGAGAGTTCGTTTAAAATCACCGCTTGATTTCTGTAATGAGAGGCATTTTTGAATCGTCATATCTCCCCAACGAAGTGAAGTTAAGACATGAGGCTTGTGCCAATATATCTTCAGACACTCCTGATGCTCACAATTCAAGAATTGTTTTCTCATCTATTACCATTTGGCCATGAATTACGTTTGTTTGAGGGTAGGAAATTCGTCCCTCGCTCAGATTTCTTCAGATTTCAAACTCTGGAAATGAGACACTTTTTTCTCTCGTCATATCTTTTTGATAGATTTCCACAGAGACCTGAAAATTTCCATGACTGTTCACCAAAGCCTGCTGTCTCTTACGGTGAAAGAATGATATCGATACTCCAAATAGATTTAGAGTTAGAAAGCGTTGTTTGAGGGCAAGTCAAGGCAGATTTTGCTTGCCTCTACTCAGTTATGGTGCATTAGAAGTCAAATATCGTCAATAATTCATATTTTAATGATAAATTGTCAACACTTTAAGATTCCCCCATCTCTTCTGAACAAAACGGTGTAAGAATGACCGTTCTAGCCCCTACGGTTAGGAAATTATAGCCATTTGTTTGAGGGGAGTCCTCACTATGAGAAATTCACTGCAGAAATCCTGTCTCTGTGCTCTGTGTGTGTAAAAACGGCTGCACCTGTTTTGGCGGGAAAAAGTACACAGCCTCTCTGATTGGTGGATTCAAATTTAGCAGCTCCCAGGCTGCTTGACTGACCTAGAAACTTGATTTTCTCTCCCTGTGTGTGTGTGTGTGTGTGTGTGTGTGTGTGTACGTGTGTGTGAGAGACAGAGAGAGAGAGAGAGGGCGAGAGAGAGTTTTTATGGGAGCATCTTATTGTATGATTTAAATTCAATACATTTAGACTGGTTGCCTGAATTTGATCCTGTGTGTCTCTCTGTGCTTGTGTGTTTCCATATGTGTCCATATTTGTGATTGTGAGACTGTTATACTTTTTTTTTGCTGATTCTTTTTCATTTAACAATTACATTTGAGTGACCCTTAGAATGTTCAGCATTTTTCAGCTGTTCTTAATATAATATTTCTGCTTAATTATAGTATTTGTGCCATTTTATAGTATTTGTGGTAAAACATAGTATTTCTACTAAATGCAGTATTTCTGGGTAATCATTGTATTTCTATATATTTCTGCCAGGTCCCCAGGGAGTCAGTCCTAATATTCAAATTTACATATCAGGACCTGACGGCTTCCCAGCCAGCCAATCATATCTGAGTCCTGGCACATTCAAATTTGCATATTGGGACCTTCATGGCTTCTCAGCCAGCCAATCATATCTGAGTCCTGGCACATTCAAATTTGCATATTGGGACCTTCATGGCTTCTCAGCCAGCCAATCATATCTGAGTCCTGGCACATTTAAATTTGCATATTGGGGCATTCATGGCTTCTCAGCCAGCCAATCATATCTGAGTCTTGGCACATTCAAATTTGCATATTGTTGCCTTCATGGCTTCCCAGCCAGCCAATCATATCTGAGTCCTGGCACATTTAAATTTGCATATTGGGACCTTCATGGCTTCCCAGCCAGCCAATCATATCTGAGTCCTGGCACATTTAAATTTGCATATTGGGACCTTCGTGGCTTCTAAGCCCACCAATCATCTATGTCATATATCTCTAATACTTCAAATTTTTATTTTAAATGGTCAGCATTTCAAGATTCCCCTATGTCTTCTGAATAAAATGGTCTAAGAATGACTGTTTTAGCCCCTCTACGGTTAGAAATTTATGGCTGTTTGTTTGAGGGGAATTCTCACTATGAGAAATAGACTGCAAAAATCCTGTCTCTCTCTGTGCTGCATGTGTAGAAGCCTGCACTTAGTGAACCAGTTTTGGCGGGAAAAAGCACACAGCCTCTCTGATTGGTGGATTCAAATTGAGAAGCTCACAGCTGTTTGACTGACCTAGAAACATGCTATTAACAGCCCCTGTTCACTTGCTGATGCTGTCTGTCTGTCATTTAAATTCAATATATTTAGACTGGTTGACTGAATTTGATCCTGTGTGTGTCTCTCTGTGCATGTGTGTTTCCATATGTTTCCATATTTGTAATTGTGTGACTGTTATACTTTTTTTTGCTGATTTTTTTTTCATTTCACAATTACATTTGAGGGACCCTTAGCATGTTCAGGATTTTTCAGCTGTCCATTTTGCTTTTCCAATTTTTATATTTAAGTTATTACTATTGTGCTAAGTCATAGCATTTCTGCTATTTCATAAGATTTGTGCTAAATATAGTGTTTCTGCTAAAAATAGTATTTCTGCCAAATATAGTATTTTTGATTAATTATAGTTTTTCTACCAAATCATAGTACAGTTTTACTGCTTTTTATATGGCTTCTAAGACAACCAATCATATCTGAGGCCTGGCACATTCAGATTTGCATATTGGGACCTTCATGGCTTCTAAGCCAACCAATTCTCTATGTCATATATCTCTAATATTTCATATTTTTATTTTCAGTGGTCAGCATTTCAAGATTCCCCTATGTCTTCTGAATAAAATGGTCTAAGAATGACTGTTTTAGCCCCTACGGTTAGAAATTCATGGCTGTTTGTTTGAGGGGAATTCTCACTATGAGAAATAGACTGCAAAATCCTGTCTCTCTCTGTGCTGCATGTGTAAAAGCCTGCACTTGGTGCACCAGTTTTGCGCGGAAAAAGCACACAGCCTCTCTGATTGGTGGATTCAAATTTAGCAGCTCCCAGGCTTGCAAGACTGACCTAGAAACATGCTGCTAACAGCCCTGTTCACTTCTGCTGCTGCTGCTGTGTGTGTGTGTGTGTGTGTGTGTGTGTGTGTGTGTGCGTGTGTGTGTGTGTGTGTGTGTGTGTGTGTGTGTGAGAGAGAGAGAGAGAGATACACAGAAAGACCCTTTTAGGGTAGAATCTCATTGTTGGATAAAATGTAATATATTCAGACTGGTTGACTGGCATAGACCCTGCCTGTGTGTCTCTCTCTGTACATTTGTGTATCTATATTTGATTTCTTATGTATCTGTTGACTGTTCTTATTTGTTTTTCTTCTAAATGTATTTTTGTTTTATTTTTTCACAGGTGAATAACAAATAGTTTTCAGCGAACTTAACCATGTTCCTTTTATTCAGCTTGTCATTTTACCTTTCCAATATTTTCACTTAAGTTATTACTATTCCGCTCAATCATAGTATCTCTTCTAAATCATTGTTATTAAGCTATATTGTAGGATTTCTGCTAAATCATAGTATTTCCACTATATTATATTGTTCTTTCTAAATATAGCATTTCTGCTATAGAATAGTATTTCTGCTATGTTATAATATTTGTGCTAAACTGGAGTATTTTTGTTAAAACATAATATTCATATAAAATTAAAATATTCATAGTATATTACAGTGTCTCTGGTAAATCACAGCATTTCTGCTATGTTGTACTGTTTTTCTAAATCATAGTATTTCTGTAATGTTTAAGAATGTTTGGCTAAATATATTCTTTCTGTTATCTTATACAATTTCTCCTAAATTCTTGTATTTTTGACAAGTTATCGTGTTTCTGGTAAGTTACAATATTTCTGCTAAGTTCTGCTATGCTAATGTATTTCTGTCAAGTATTATGTTTCCTCTAAGATATTGCAGTTCTGCTAAGTCACTACATTTTAGCAAAGTTCCTTTGCTTCTGCAAAGTTTTTACAATTTCTGCAACTTTTCAGCTTTTTCAGCTAGTTTCAGCAGGCAGCTTCAGCTTTAAAGCATCCACACTGCATTTTCGCAGGAAATGCAAATTTTTCTAGTTCTATTTTATTATTATTCTTTCTGTATTTTTCATCTCATTCAACATTTTTAACTTAAAATTCAGCAATTAATTCTTTTCAGTGCATATATTCAGATTCAAGCATTCACACTGCAGTTTCTTCAGAAAATGCACTTTCTAGTTCTATTTTATTATTATAGATTCCGTACGTTTTTTGTACTCTATCTCCTTCAAAACCGTTCAACTTAGAAAAACCATTCAAACACCGTTAGATTCCTCTTCTTTTGGACATGACTGCTTGTATTTTTCTCATTCATAACATTTATATTTTTAAAATTATTCAACTTTTTTCAACAAAAATTTCCCATGTATTTCAATGGGGAGACCCTTCAAATCCTCATTCAACTTACTCCTCTTTAAACTGTATCTACTTTAACATACGTTGACATAGAGCCACCATTCAAACTTTAAAACGAAGACAAGACATTCAACTATTCAACTTGTATTTATCTTTTCAATATCTGTTATACTTTTTCTTCAGTTCCAGTTTAAGTTTCATGATGTTTTTTCAGCCGTTTCAGAGTTTATAATGGGTGTGTATGGGACGGAATGTTGGGGCTAGAGTGAGACAGCTGAACTGCTAGAGTGAGAGGAGCAAAAAAATTAATCTTAAAATATTTTTTAAAACTGCTGCTGTGTCCGCAGCGTTTGCTCTACAGGTCTGATTTTACCCTCAAAATGTAGCCATCGCTGTCCTCTTTCATCCAATGTGTTTACGATTGTACTAGGTGTTATGGTTCTTTCATAAATGTCACAAATGCACAGCCTCCTCCTCCAACTCCTCCATAGACTCTAATGTTAAAATGGCTCAGAAGGTTCGTTTGAAAACCAGAAGTACAGGCTGTCTTTACACTGTCACCACGTCCATATAATAAACTCCACAAGCATGAAAACTGAGAATTAGGTAGACTGGACATTGCTGTCGCTCACGGTGAAAGAATTTCGTCAATAGGACCTGTACTTTTCATTTGGGAGCGATTTGTTTCGACCTGACTTTTCTGTTCATTTTAAGCAGCAAAAGTGAGGCGCATGTCTCTCATGGCGTGTGTATGGAGCCAGTGGGTGCAGTTACTATAGCAACCAGGCTCACACCTGCCTGCCTAACGAGCTCTGTCTCTCACTGTGCCAAGATTCATCTTAAACACTTCTCTTTCAACTGCTGCTGTGTCCACAGTGTTTGGTCTACAGCCATCATTTTACCCTCAAAATGAAGCCATCGTTCTTCTCTTTCCAACAGCGTGTCTTTCAAAGCTCAGAGATGTAAACCTTTAAAACTGTGTGGATCCAAATGGAGGGATCATATTTTAGTCATTCAGTGATTCAAAGAATATGAACTTTTAATATTCATTCAGATGTTTTCTGACTCTAAATAGTCTTTTCTCATTACTCAGGTTTTTCTAATTAGTGTGAATGCTTGTAAAAGCATTCACAGTATTGTTGTTGTAATCTTTATTATTATTATATATTCCGTACGTTTTTTGGCATCTATCTCCTTCAAAACCGTTCAACTTAGAAAAACCATTCAAACACCGTTAGATTCCTCTTCTTTTGGACATGACTGCTTCTACTTTTCTCATTTATAACATTTATATTTTTAAAATTATTCAACTTTTTTCAACAAAAATTTCCCATGTATTTCAATGGGGAGACCCTTCAAATCCTCATTCAACTTACTCATTTTCAAACTGTATCTACTTCCACATACGTTGACATAGAGCCACCATTCAAACTTTAAAACGAAGACAAGACATTCAACTATTCAACTTGTATTTATCTTTTCAATATGTATTATACTTTTCTTCAGTTCCAGTTTAAGTTTCATGATGATTTTTCAGCCGTTTCAGAGTTTATAATGGGTGTGTATGGGACGGAATGTTGGGGCTAGAGTGAGACAGCTCAACTGCCAGAGTGAGAGGAGCGAAAAAAATTAATCTGAAAATCTTTTTAAAACTGCTGCTGTGTCCGCAGCGTTTGCTCTACAGGTCTGATTTTACCCTCAAAACGTAGCCATCGCTGTCCTCTTTCATCCAATGTGTTTACTATTGTACTAGGTGTTATGGTTCTTTCATAAATGTCACCAAAGCACAGCCTCCTCCTCCAACTCCTCCATAGACTCTAATGTTAAAATGGCTCAGAAGGTTCGTTTGAAAATCAGAAGAGCATGGTGTTTTTACACTGTCACCACGTCCATATAATAAACTCCACAGGCATGAAAAATGAGAATTAGGTAGACTGGACATTGCTGCCGCTCACGGTGAAAGAATTTCGTCAATAGGACCTGTACTTTTCATTTGGGAACGATTTGTTTCGGCCTAACTTTTCTGTTCATTTTAAGCAGCAAAAGTGAGGTGCATGTCTGTGTGCGTGTGTATGGAGCCATTGGGTGCAGTCACTATAGCAACCAGGCTCACACCTGCCTGCCTAACGAGCTCTGTCTCTCACTGTGCCAAGATTCATCTTAAACACTTCTCTTTCAACTGCTGCTGTGTCCACAGTGTTTGCTCTACAGCCATCATTTTACCCTCAAAACGAAGCCATCGTTGTTCTCTTTACAACACAGTGTCTTTCAAAGCTCAGAGATTTAAACTTTTTAAACTGTGTGGATCCAAGTGGAGGGATCACATTCTAGTCATTCAGTGATTCAAAGAATATGAACTTTTAATATTCATTCAGATATTTTCTGACTCTAATTTTCTTTTCTCATTACTTAGGTTTTTCTAATTTACATTTAAAACATTTTCAGCTATTTTCCAGCTTCTTCTGTGTGAACATAAGCTTTCAAAAGTTCTGCACTTTTGTTTTCAGTTTAAAAACTCTGTATTTTCCAGCTCATTCAACATTTTTGGCTTAATATTCAGCAATTAATTCATTTCAGTGCATACATTCAGATTCAAGCATTCACACTGCAGTTTCTTCAGAAAATGCACTTTCTAGTTTACATTTAAAACATTTTCAGCTATTTTCCAACTTCTTCTCTGTGCTTGTCAGCACTTTTGTTTTCAGGTGCAAATTTCTGTATTTTTCATCTCATTCAACATTTTTAACTTAAAATTCAGCAATTAATTCTTTTCAGTGCATATATTCAGATTCAAGCATTCACACTGCAGTTTCTTCAGAAAATGCACTTTCTAGTTCTATTTTATTATTATAGATTCCGTACGTTTTTTGTACTCTATCTCCTTCAAAACCGTTCAACTTAGAAAAACCATTCAAACACCATTAGATTCCTCTTCTTTTGGACATGACTGCTTGTATTTTTCTCATTTATAACATTTATATTTTTAAAATTATTCAACTTTTTTCAACAAAAATTTCCCATGTATTTCAATGGGGAGACCCTTCAAATCCTCATTCAACTTACTCCTCTTTAAACTGTATCTACTTCCACATACGTTGACGTAGAGCCACCATTCAAACTTTAAAACGAAGACAAGACATTCAACTATTCAACATGTATTTATCTTTTCAATATCTATTATACTTTTTCTTCAGTTCCAGTTTAAGTTTCATGATGTTTTTTCAGCCATTTCAGAGTTTATAATGGGTGTGTATGGGACGGAATGTTGGGGCTAGAGTGAGACAGCTCAACTGCTAGAGTGAGAGGAGCAAAAAATTAATCTTAAAATATTTTTAAAACTGCTGCTGTGTCCACGGTGTTTGGTCTACAGGTATGATTTTACCCTCAAAACGTAGCCATCGCTGTCCTCTTTCATCCAATGTGTTTACTATTGTACTAGGTGTTAGGGTTCTTTCATAAATGTCACCAATGCACAGCCTCCTCCCTCCAACTCCTCCATAGACTCTAATGTTAAAATGGCTCAGAAGGTTCGTTTGAAAATCAGAAGAGCATGGTGTTTTTACACTGTCACCACGTCCATATAATAAGCTCCACAGGCATGAAAACTGAGAATTAGGTAGACTGGACATTGCTGCCACTCACGGTGAAAGAATTTCGTCAATAGGACCTGTACTTTTCATTTGGGAGCGATTTGTTTCGACCTGACTTTTCTGTTCATTTTAAGCAGCAAAAGTGAGGTGCATGTCTGTGCGCGTGTGTATGGAGCCATTGGGTGCAGTCACTATAGCAACCAGGCTCACACCTGCCTGCCTAACGAGCTCTCTCTCTCTCACTGTGCCTAGATTCATCTTAAACACTTCTCTTTCAACTGCTGCTGTGTCCACAGTGTTTGCTCTACAGCCATCATTTTACCCTCAAAACGAAGCCATCGTTGTTCTCTTTCCAACAGCGTGTCTTTCAAAGCTCAGAGATGTAAAGCTTTAAAACTGTGTGGATCCAAGTGGAGGGATCACATTTTAGTCATTCAGTGATTCAAAGAATATGAACTTTTAATATTCATTCAGATGTTTTCTGACTCTAAATTTTCCTTTCTCACTTCTTAGGTTTTTCTAATTTACAATTAAAACATTTCAGCTATATTTTCCAACTTCTTCTCTGTGGATGTTAGCTTTTAGCAGTTCAGCTTTTTGGTTGTCAGGTGCAAATGTCTGTATTTTTCATCTCATTCAACATTTTTAACTTAAAATTCAGCAATTAATTCACTTCAGTGCATACATTCAGATTCAAGCATTCACACTGCAGTTTCTTCAGAAAATGCACTTTCTAGTTCTTCTATTTTATTATTTTTATATATTCCGTACGTTTTTTGTACTCTATCTCCTTCAAAACCGTTCAACTTAGAAAAACCATTCAAACACCGTTAGATTCCTCTTCTTTAGGACATGACTGCTTCTATTTTTCTTATTTTTAACATTTATATTTTTAAAATTATTCAACTTTTTTCAACAAAAATTTCCCATGTATTTCAATGGGGAGACCCTTCAAATCCTCATTCAACTTACTCATTTTCAAACTGTATCTACTTCAACATACGTTGACATAGAGCCACCATTCAAACTTTAAAACGAAGACAAGACATTCAACTATTCAACTTGTATTTATCTTTTCAATATCTATTATACTTTTTCTTCAGTTCCAGTTTAAGTTTCATGATGTTTTTTCACCCGTTTCAGAGTTTATAATGGGTGTGTGTGGGACGGAATGTTGGGGCTAGAGTGAGACAGCTCAACTGCTAGAGTGAGAGGAGCAAAAAAATTAATCTTAAAATCTTTTTTAAAACTGCTGCTGTGTCCGCGGTGTTTGCTCTACAAGTATGATTTTACCCTCAAAACATAGCCATCGCTGTCCTCTTTCATCCAATGTGTTTACTATTGTACTAGGTGTTATGGTTCTTTCATAAATGTCACCAATGCGCAGCCTACTCCCTCCAACTGCTCCATAGACTCCAATGTTAAAATGGCTCAGAAGGTTCGTTTGAAAATCAGAAGAGCATGGTGTCTTTCCACTGTCACCACGTCCATATAATAAACTCCACCGCCATGAAAACCGAGAATTAGGTAGACTGGACGTTGCCGTCGCTCACGGTGAAAGAATTTTGTCAATACGACTTGTACTTTTCATTTGGGAACGATTTGTTTCGGCCTGACTTTTCTGTTCATTTTAAGCAGCAAAAGTGAGGTGCATGTCTGTGTGTGTGTATGGAGCCATTGGGTGCAGTCACTATAGCAACCAGGCTCACACCTGCCTGCTTAACGAGCTCTCGCTCTCACTCTGCCAAGATTCATCTTAAACACTTTCAACTGCTGCTGTGTCCACAGTGTTTGCTCTACAGCCATCATTTTACCCTCAAAATGTCACCATCGTTGTTCTCTTTCCAACACTGTCTTTCAAAGCTCAGACATTTACATTTTTTAAACTGTGTGGATCCAAGTGGAGGGATCACATTTTAGTCATTCAGTGATTCAAAGAATATGAACTTTTAATATTCATTCAGATGTTTTCTGACTTTGAATCTTAGGTTTTTCTAATTTACATTTAAAACATTTTCAGCTATTTTCCCAACTTCTTCTGTGTAAAAATCAGCTTTCAAAGGTTCTGCACTTTTGTTTTCAGGTTAAAAATTCTGTTTTTCCAGCTCATTCAACATTTTTAGGTTAATATTAATTCATTTCAGTGCATACATTCAGATTCAAGCATTCACACTGCACTTTCTTCAGAAAATGCACTTTCTAGTTAGTGTGAATGCTTGTAAAAGCATTCACAGTATAGTTGTTGTAATCTTTATTATTAGTGTGAATGCTTGTAAAAGCATTCACAGTATTGTTCTTCTAATCTTTATTATTATTATTTCATATTCCAGACACGATTTTTTTGGCATCTAACTCCTTCAAAACCACTCAACTTAGAAAAACCATTCAAACACCGTTAGATTCCTCTTCTTTTGGACATGACTGCTTCTACTTTTCTCATTTTTAAAATTTATATTTTTAATTTTATTCAACTTTTTCAACAAAATTTCCCATGTATTTCAATGGAGAGACCCTTCAAATTCTCATTCAACTCACTGGAGAGTATTCCTTCAAATTCATAGTCAACTCCTCCTTTAAACTGTATCTACTTCAACATACGTTGACATAGAGCCACCATTCAAACTTTAAAACGAAGACAAGACATTCAACTATTGAATTTGTATTTATCTTTTCAATATCTATTATACTTTTCTTCAGTTCCAGTTTAAGTTTCATGATGATTTTTCAGCCGTTTCAGAGTTTATAATGGGTGTGTATGGGACGGAATGTTGGGGCTAGAGTGAGACAGCTCAACTGCTAGAGTGAGAGGAGCAAAAAATTAATCTTAAAATATTTTTAAAACTGCTGCTGTGTCCACAGCGTTTGCTCTTCAGGTATGATTTTACCCTCAAAACATAGCCATCGCTGTCCTCTTTCACCCAATGTGTTTATTATTGTACTAGGTGTTATGGTTCTGTCATAAATGTCACCAATGCACAGCCTCCTCCTCCAACTCCTCCATAGACTCCAATGTTAAATGGCTCAGAAAGTTCCTTTGAAAATCAGAAGAGCAGGCTGTCTTTACACTGTCACCACGTCCATATAATAAACTCCACAGACATAAAACTGAGAATTCAGTAGACTAGACATTGCTGCCGCTCACGGTGAAAGAATTTCGTCAATAGGAGTTGTACTTTTCATTTGGGAGCGATTTGTTTCGGCCTGACTTTTCTGTTCATTTTAAGCAGCAAAAGTGAGGTGCATGTCTGTGCGCGTGTGTATGGAGCCACTGGGTGCAGTCCCTATAGCAACCAGGCTCACACCTGCCTGCCTAACGAGATCTGTCTCTCACTCTGCCAGGATTAATCTTAAACACTTCTCTTTCAACTGCTGCTGTGTCCACAGTGTTTGGTCTACAGCCATCATTTTACCCTCAAAATGTCGCCATCGTTCTTCTCTTTCCAACAGCATGTCTTTCAGAGCTCAGAGATGTAAACCTTGTAAACTGTGTGGATCCAAGTGGAGGGATCACATTTTAGTCATTCAGTGATTCAAAGAATATGAACTTTTAATATTCATTCAGATGTTTTCTGACTCTAAATTTTCTTTTCTCATTTCGTAGGTTTTTCTAATTTACAATTAAAACATTTTCAACTGTTTTCCAACTTCTTCTCTGTGGAATTTAGCTTTTAGCAGTTCAGCACTTTTATTTTCAGGCGAAAATTTCTGTATTTTTTTTTATCTCATTCAACATTTTTAACTTAAAATTCAGCAATTAATTGATTTCAGTGCATACATTCAGATTCAAGCATTCACACTGCAGTTTCTTCAGAAAATGCACTTTCTAGTTGTGTGGATGCCCTCAAGGGCTTCCACACTATTGAGTTCCTGTTTCTCTTTATTCTTTATCTTTTCTTCATCTTCAAGTTGCTTCCGTACGTTTTTCGGCACTGAACTACTTCAGCAGTTTTTGACCGATTTTCTCCATTCAAACTCTACACTGTTCTGCTCTTTCTGCTTATTGCAGCTATGACTTTTGGTGTTTATTACTGTTATACTTTTTAAAATATTACACTTTTTTCCTTTAATTTGTCCCATTGAAATGAATGGAAAACTTCCACAATTCTGCTAAAACTTGCCTGTTTTTGAAACTTAACTACTTTCTTATACTTTCACCTAGGAACTCCATTCAAACTTTAAAATGTTCTCAAATTATTGGACTATTCCTATATGATTCAGCTTTTTCAGATCTTCTACCATTTTAATCTTATCCTCTTTAAATTTTGAGTTGCAAAATTGTGATTTTTCAGAAAATACATACGTTGTTATGGTTGCTATGCAATTAACTCAGAGTGTACACTCGTCCATTCTGAATTTTCTCTTCATGTCCGAACAACTTCTTGGTACTCGCTCAATTTCCACTCAACTCCCACAAATTATACATCAAAATGTAGGTATTTTTGCAGGCTTTCAGAAAATGTCACTATCACTGTTGTGGGATTTATAGAATTTTGGCAAATCTCCTCAGACCAACACAAAGTCTCAAAACTCTCCATAGAAAGTCAATGGAGAGCTTGTTCAAAATCACCGCTGGAATTCTCTAATGAGAGGCATTTTCAAATCGTCATATCTCCTTAACAAAACAGAGTTGAGACATGAGGCTTGTGCCAATATATCTTCAGACAGTCCTGATGCTTACAATTCAAGAATTTTTTTCTCACCTATTACCGTTTGGCCATGAATTGCATATGTTTGAGAGTAGGAAATTTGTCCCTCGCTCAGATCTGTTCAGATTTCAAACTCTGGAAATGAGGCACTTTTTTTTCTCTCGTCAGATCTTTTGATGGATTTCAACAGAGACCTGAAAATTTCCATGACTGTTCACCAAAGCCTGCTGTTTCTTACGGTGAAAGAATGATTTTGATGCTCCATATAGATTTAGAGTTACAAAACGTTGTTTGAGGGCAGGTCAAGGCAGTTTTGCTTTGCCTCTACTCAGTTACAGTGTATTACAAGTCATATATCTTCAATAATTTATATTTTATCTCTGAATTATGAAGACCTGGAGATTTCCCATCTCTTCTGAACAAAAGCGGTGTCAGAATGACCGTTCTATCTCCTCACGGTTAGGAAATTAACGCCATTTGTTCGAGGGGAATCCTGAATGTGAGAAATACACTGAAGAAGACTCATACTTCTCTCTGTGTCTGTGTGTGTAAGTGCTGATTACAGCAGGTGCAGCCAATTTAGCTGACCTAGATATACCAAGCCCAGACTCTTAACAGCCCCTATACACTTTGCTCTCTGTATGTGTGTGTGTGTATCAATATCTCTCCCATGTTAAAGTATTACTCCTCCATAATAGTATTTGTGCTAAATCAAAGTACTTCTACTACATCTTAGTACTTCTGCTCAATCATAGTATTTCTGCTAAATCATAGTATTTTGAAAAATCATGGTATTTGTGCCAAATCACGGTTTTGGGGCCAAACCATAATATTTATTTTATGTTATAGTATTACTACTAATTGGAGGAATGTCTGTTATGTTATAGTATATGTGCTGAATATAATATATCTGCCAAATCATAGTATTTCTCCCAAATCACAGTATTTATGCAAAATTACAGTATTTCTGCTAAAAGCAGAAATAGTACCTTTAGCAGAAATTTCTGTCAAAAGATATTATTTATGTTAAAACATAGTATTTCTACTAAATCATAGTACTTGTGCCAAATCATAGTATTTGTACCCAATCATAGTATTTCTGCCATATCATTATATTTGTGCCAAATCATGGTATTTTTTTTGCCAAGTCATGGTATTTGTTCCAAATCATGTTATTTGTGCCCAATTAAAATTTCTGTTATGTTATACTATTACTACTAAGTCGTAGAATTTCTGTTATGTTATAGTATATCTGCTGATTATGGTATATGTGCCAAATCATAGTATTTATAGCAAATCATATTATTTGTGCCCAAACATAGTATTTCTGCCAAATTGTAGTATTTGTGCAAAAACATACTATGTCTGCAAAATCACAGTATATCTGTTATGTTATAGTATTACTACTAAGGCATAGTATTTCTACCAAATCATAGTATTCCTTCAAAATCATAGTATTACTGCAGTTTCATAGTATTTGAGCAAAATCGTAGTATTTGTGCAAAACATACTATGTCTGCAAAATCACAGTATATCTGTTATGTTATAGTATTACTACTAAGGCATAGTATTTCTGCCAAATCATAGTATTCCTTCAAAATCATAGTATTACTGCAATTTCATAGTATTTGAGCAAAATCTCAGTATTTGTGCAAAACATACTATGTCTGCAAAATCACAGTATATCTGTTATGTTATAGTATTACTACTAAGGCATAGTATTTCTACCAAATCATAGTATTCCTTCAAAATCATAGTATTACTGCAATTTCATAGTATTTGAGCAAAATCGTAGTATATGTGCAAAACATACTATGTCTGCAAAATCACAGTATATCTGTTATGTTATAGTATTACTACTAAGGCATAGTATTTCTACCAAATCTTAGTGTTCCTTCAAAATCATAGTATTACTGCTATTTCGTAGTATTTGAGCAAAATCGTAGTATATGTGGAAAAACATACTATGTCTGCAAAATCACAGTATATCTGTTATTTTGTAGTATTACTACTAAGGCATAGTATTTCTACCTAATCATAGTATTCCTTCAAAATCATAGTATTACTGTAATTTCATAGTATTTGAGCAAAATCGTAGTATATGTGGAAAACATACTATATCTGCAAAATCACAGTATATCTGTTATGTTAAAGTATTACTACTAAGTCACAGTATTTATGCCAATTCGTAGTATTTGTACTAAATCATGGTACTTGTGCCAAACCATAGTATTTTTGCAAATCATAGTATTCGAACCAAAACATAGTATTCTGCACGAAGTCATAGTATTTCTTCTACATCATAGTATTTCAATCAAATCTCAGTAGTTGTGCTGGAACGCAGTATTATTGCCAAATCATAGTATTTGTACTGAAACATAGTATTTCTGCCAATAAGAGTATTTCTACTAAATCATAGTAATTGTGCCAAATCATAGTACTTCTGCCACATTGTGCTAGTTGTGCAAAAACATAGACTGTCTGCAAAATTATAGTATATCTATTATATTATAGTATTACTACTAAGTCGTAGACTATCTATTTGTTTATAGTATATCTGCTGAATACAGTATATGTGCCAAATCATAGTATTTATAGCAAATCATAGTATTTGTGCTAAAATGTAGTATTTCTGCCAAATCATAGCATTTGTTTCAAATCATAGCATCTGAACCAAATCATATTATTTGTGCCAAAACATTGTATTTGTACAAAGTCATAATATCTTTTCTAAATCATAGTATTTCAATCAAATCTCAGTAGTTGTGCTAAAACGCAGTATTATTGCCAAATCATAGTATTTCTGCCAAATCATAGTATTTGTACTAAATCATAGTACTTGTGCCAAATTATAGTATTTGTACCCAATCATAGTATTTGTGCCATATCATCGCATTTGTCAGTTCAACTCTTCTCAACAGCCCAACACCTCTTCTTCACCCCATTTCAGCACAAATCCCAGATTTTTCAGGTGTTTTCAACAGAAATCTCTTTTTTAGCAGACATTCTGCTGATTCACCTGTTTTAAGTGCAACGTTCTACTTCTTTACCTCTTTTCAGTAGAAATTCTGCAGATTCACCTATTTTAAGCAAAATTTTCAGCCTTTCACCTCTTATCAGTATAAATCTCAGTATCTTCTGCTCATTTCAGAAGAAACCTTTTCACCTCTCCTCTTTTCAGTACATATTTGAACTTCTGTACCCCTTTTAGGCAGAATCTTTGCCTTTTCACCTCTTTACAGCAAAAGTTTCTGTTTTTTCACCTGTTTTCAGCAGAATCTTTCAGTTTCTTTACTGCCATACAATTTCTGCAGCTTCTCATCTTTTTCAGTCATTTTCAGCAGACAGCTTCAGCGTTCCGGCATCCACACAGCATTTTCGCAGGAAATGCAAATTTTTCTAGTTAGTGTGAATGCTTGTAAAAGCATTCACAGTATTGTTGTTGTAATCTTTATTCTATTTTATTATTATTATAGATTCCGTACGTTTTTTGTACTCCTACTCCTTCAAAACCGTTCAACTTAGAAAAACCATTCAAACACCGTTAGATTCCTCTTCTTTTGGACAACACTGCTTCTATTTTTCTCATTTTAACATTTATATTTTTAATTTTATTTAACTTTTTCAACAAAAATTTCCCATGTATTTCAATGGGAGACCCTTCAAATCCTCATTCAACTTACTCATTTTTAAACTCCTACTACTTCGACATACATTGACATAGAGCCACCATTCAAACTTTAAATCGAAGACAAGACATTCAACTATTCAACTTGTATTTATCTTTTCAATATCTCTTATACTTTTTCTTCAGTTCCAGTTTAAGTTTCATGATGTTTTTTCACCCGTTTCAAAGTTTATAATGGGTGTGTATGGGACGGAATGTTGGGGCTAGAGTGAGACAGCTCAACTGCTAGAGTGAGAGGAGCGAAAAAATTAATCTTAAAATATTTTTAAAACTGCTGCTGTGTCCACAGTGTTTGCTCTACAGGTATGATTTTACCCTCAAAACGTAGCCATCACTGTCCTCTTTCATCCAATGTGTTTACTATTGTACTAGGTGTTATGGTTCTTTCATAAATGTCACCAAAGCACAGCCTCCTCCTCCAACTCCTCCATAGACTCTAATGTTAAAATGGCTCAGAAGGTTCGTTTGAAAATCAGAAGAGCATGGTGTTTTTACACTGTCACCACGTCCATATAATAAACTCCACAGGCATGAAAACTGAGAATTAGGTAGACTGGACATTGCTGCCGCTCACGGTGAAAGAATTTCGTCAATAGGACCTGTACTTTTCATTTGGGAGCGATTTGTTTCGACCTGACTTTTCAGTTCATTTTAAGCAGCAAAAGTGAGGTGCATGTCTGTGTGCGTGTGTATGGAGCCACTGGGTGCAGTCACTATAGCAACCAGGCTCACACCTGCCTGCCTAACGAGCTCTGTCTCTCACTCTGCCAAGATTCATCTTAAACACTTCTCTTTCAACTGCTGCTGTGTCCACAGTGTTTGCTCTACAGCCATCATTTTACCCTCAAAACGAAGCCATCGTTGTTCTCTTTCCAACAGCATGTCTTCCAAAGCTCAGAGATGTAAACCTTTAAAAGTGTGTGGATCCAAGTGGAGGGATTACACTTCAGTCATTCAGTGATTCAAAGAATATGAACTTTTAATATTCATTCAGATGTTTTCTGACTCTAAATTTTCTGTTCTCATTTCTTAGGTTTTCCAAATTTTAATTTAAAAACTTTTCAGCTATTTTCCAACTTCTTCTGTGTGAACATCAGCTTTCAAAAGTTCTGCACTTTTGTTTTCAGGTTAAAAACTCTGTATTTTCCAGCTCATTCAACATTTTTATTTTTTACTTAAAATTCAGCAATTAATTCATTTCAGTGCATACATTCAGATTCAAGCATTCACACTGCAGTTTCTTCAGAAAATGCACTTTCTAGTTATTATTATTATTATATATTCCGTACGTTTTTTGGCATCTAATTCCTTCAAAACCGCTCAACTTAGAAAAACCATTCAAACACCATTAGATTCCTCTTCTTTTGGACATGACTGCTTCTATTTTTCTCATTTATAACATTTATATTTTTAAAATTATTCAACTTTTTTTAACAAAAATTTCCCATGTATTTCAATGGGAAGACCCTTCAAATTCTCCTTCAACTTACTCATTTTTAAACTCGTATTACTTCCATATACGTTGACATAGAGCCACCATTCAAACTTTAAAACGAAGACAAGACATTCAACTATTCAACTTGTATTTATCTTTTCAATATCTATTATACTTTTCTTCAGTTCCAGTTTAAGTTTCATGATGATTTTCAGCCGTTTCAGAGTTTATAATGGGTGTGTATGGGACGGAATGTTGGGGCTAGAGTGAGACAGCTCAACTGCTAGAGTGAGAGGAGCAAAAAAATTAATCTTAAAATCTTTTTTAAAACTGCTGCTGTGTCCGCAGTGTTTGCTCTACAGGTCTGATTTTACCCTCAAAACGTAGCCATCGCTGTCCTCTTTCATCCAATGTGTTTACTATTGTACTAGGTGTTATGGTTCTTTCATAAATGTCACCAATGCACAGCCTCCTCCCTCCAACTCCTCCATAGACTCTAATGTTAAAATGGCTCAGAAGGTTCGTTTGAAAACCAGAAGTACAGGCTGTCTTTACACTGTCACCACGTCCATATAATAAACTCCACAAGCATGAAAACTGAGAATTAGGTAGACTGGACATTGCTGTCACTCACGGTGAAAGAATTTCGTCAATAGGACCTGTACTTTTAATTTGGGAGCGATTTGTTTCGGCCGGACTTTTCTGTTCATTTTAAGCAGCAAAAGTGAGGTGCATGTCTGTGCGCGTGTGTATGGAGCCAGTGGGTGCAGTCACTATAGCAACCAGGCTCACACCTGCCTGCCTGCCTAACGAGCTCTCTCTCACTCTGTCAATATTCATCTTAAACACTTCTCTTTCAACTGCTGCTGTGTCCACAGTGTTTGCTCTACAGCCATCATTTTACCCTCAAAACGAAGCCATCGTTGTTCTCTTTCCAACAGCATGTCTTTCAAAGCTCAGAGATGTAAACCTTTAAAAGTGTGTGGATCCAAGTGGAGGGATTACACTTTAGTCATTCAGTGATTCAAAGAATATGAACTTTTAATATTCATTCAGGTGTTTTCTGACTCTAAATTTTCTGTTCTCATTTCTTAGGTTTTCCAAATTTTAATTTAAAAACTTTTCAGCTATTTTCCAACTTCTTTTGTGTGAACATCAGCTTTCAAAAGTTCTGCACTTTTGATTTCAGTTAAAAACTCTGTATTTTCCAGCTCATTCAACATTTTTATTTTTAACTTAAAATTAAGCAATTAATTCATTTCAGTGCATACATTCAGATTCAAGCATTCACACTGCAGTTTCTTCAGAAAATGCACTTTCTAGTTATTATTCTATTTTATATATTCCGTACGTTTTTTGGCATCTAACTCCTTCAAAACCGTTCAACTTAGAAAAACCATTCAAACACCGTTAGATTCCTCTTCTTTTGGACATGACTGCTTCTACTTTTCTCATTTATAACATTTATATTTTTAAAATTATTCAACTTTTTTCAACAAAAATTTCCCATGTATTTCAATGGGGAGACCCTTCAAATTCTCCTTCAACTTACTCCTCTTTAAACTGTATCTACTTTCCCATACATTGACATAGAGCCACCATTCAAACTTTAAAACGAAGACAAGACATTCAACTATTCAACTTGTATTTATCTTTTCAATATCTATTATACTTTTTCTTCAGTTCCAGTTTAAGTTTCATGATGTTTTTTCACTCGTTTCAGAGTTTATAATGGGTGTGTATGGGACGGAATGTTGGGGCTAGAGTGAGACAGCTCAACTGCTAGAGTGAGAGGAGCAAAAAAATTAATCTTAAAATCTTTTTTAAAACTGCTGCTGTGTCCGCAGTGTTTGCTCTACAGGTATGATTTTACCCTCAAAACGTAGCCATCGCTGTCCTCTTTCATACAATGTGTTTACTATTGTACTAGGTGTTATGGTTCTTTCATAAATGTCACCAAAGCACAGACTCCTCCCTCCAACTCCTCCATAGACTCCAATGTTAAAATGGCTCAGAAGGTTCGTTTGAAAATCAGAAGAGCAGGCTGTCTTTACACTGTCACCACGTCCATATAATAAAGTCCACAGGCATGAAAACTGAGAATTAGGTAGACTAGACATTGCTGCCGCTCACGGTGAAAGAATTTTGTCAATACGACATGTACTTTTCATTTGGGAAGGATTTGTTTGGGGCTGACTTTTCTGTTCATTTTAAGCAGCAAAAGTGAGGTGCATGTCTGTGTGCGTGTGTATGGAGCCCTGGCTCAGTCACTATAGCAACCAGGCTCACACCTGCCTGCCTAATGAGCTCTCTCACTCTGCCAAGATTCATCTTAAACACTTCTCTTTCAACAGCTGCTGTGTCCACAGTGTTTGCTCTACAGCCATCATTTTACCCTCAAAACGAAGCCATCGTTCTTCTCTTTCCAACAGCGTGTCTTTCAAAGCTCAGAGATGTAAACCTTTAAAACTGTGTGGATCCAAGTGGAGGGATCATATTTTAGTCATTCAGTGATTCAAAGAATATGAACTTTTAATATTCATTCAGATGTTTTCTGACTCTAAATAGTCTTTTCTCATTACTCAGGTTTTTCTAATTTACATTTAAAACATTTTCAGCTATTTTCCAACTTCTTCTCTGTGCTTGTCAGCTTTTAGCAGTTCAGCACTTTTGTTTTCAGGTGCAAATTTCTGTATTTTTCATCTCATTCAAAATTTTTAACTAAAAATTCAGCAATTAATACATTTCAGTGCATACATTGAGATTCAAGCATTCACACTGCAGTTTCTTCAGAAAATGCACTTTCTAGTTAGTGTGAATGCTTGTAAAAGCATTCACAGTATTGTTCTTCTAATCTTTATTAGTGTGAATGCTTGTAAAAGCATTCACAGTATTGTTCTTCTAATCTTTATTTTTATTTTTATCTATTCCGTACGTTTTTTGGCATCTAACTCCTTCAAAACCGCTCAACTTAGAAAACCATTCAAACACCATTAGATTCCTCTTCTTTAGGACATGATTGCTTCTACTTTTCTCATTTATAACATTTATATTTTTAATTTTATTTAACTTTTTTCAACAAAAATTTCCCATGTATTTCAATGGGGAGACCCTTCAAATTCTCCTTCAACTTACTCCTCTTTAAACTGTATCTACTTCCACATACATTGACATAGAGCCACCATTCAAACTTTAAAACGAAGACAAGACATTCAACTATTCAACTTGTATTTATCTTTTCAATATCTATTATACTTTTTCTTCAGTTCCAGTTTAAGTTTCATGATGTTTTTTCACCCGTTTCAGAGTTTATAATGGGTGTGTATGGGACGGAATGTTGGGGCTAGAGTGAGACAGCTCAACTGCTAGAGTGAGAGGAGCAAAAAAATTAATCTTAAAATCTTTTTTAAAACTGCTGCTGTGTCAGCTGCGTTTGCTCTTCTGGTACAATTTTACCCTCAAAACGTAGCCATCGCTGTCCTCTTTCATCCAATGTGTTTACTATTGTCCTAGGTGTTATGGTTCTTTCATAAATGTCACCAAAGCACAGCCTCCTCCCTCCAACTCCTCCATAGACTCCAATGTTAAAATGGCTCAGAAGGTTCGTTTGAAAATCAGAAGAGCATGGTGTTTTTACACTGTCACCACGTCCATATAATAAACTCCTCAGGCATGAAAACTGAGAATTAGGTAGACTGGACATTGCTGCCGCTCACGGTGAAAGAATTTCGTCAATAGGACCTGTACTTTTCATTTGGGAAGGATTTGTTTGGGCCTGACTTTTCTGTTCATTTTAAGCAGCAAAAGTGAGGTGCATGTCTGTGCGTGTGTATGGAGCCATTGGGTGCAGTCACTATAGCAACCAGGCTCACACCTGCCTGCCTAATGAGCTCTCTCTCTCTCACTGTGCCAAGATTCATCTTAAACACTTCTCTTTCAACTGCTGCTGTGTCCACAGTGTTTGCTCTACAGACATCATTTTACCCTCAAAACGTCGCCATCGTTGTTCTCTTTCCAACACTGTGTCTTTCAAAGCTCAGAGATGTAAACTTTTTAAACTGTGTGGATCCAAGTGGAGGGATCACATTTTAGTCATTCAGTGATTCAAAGAATATGAACTTTTAATATTCATTCAGATGTTTTCTGACTCTAAATTTTCTTTTCTCATTACTTACGTTTTTCTAATTTACATTTAAAACATTTTCAGCTATTTTCCAACTTCTTCTCTGTGCTTGTCAGCTTTTAGCAGTTCAGCACTTTTGTTTTCAGGTGCAAATTTCTGTATTTTTCATCTCATTCAACATTTTTAACTTAAAATTCCACAATTAATTCTTTTCAGTGCATATATTCAGATTCAAGCATTCACACTGCAGTTTCTTCAGAAAATGCACTTTCTAGTTTTAAATGTTTTTCAATGCTCCTATATAATAATCTTAAATGTTTCTGTGTAGACTGCAGGGACAGGAAATACACGCTGTGCCAAAATGAGACAGGAAACACGTCTGCAGGGCATGCTTTTGCAGAAGTGAAACTGAAAGCAGACTCTGAATGCAAAGTACTGTGAGTAGGATATGAAACTTTTAGTAGAGGCTTTTGATTAAAACATTTATTCAGTAGATTACATATATAGTTCCAGTTAGGTTATTATATGTAAGGATGAGCCTCTGTTCCGGTGAAAGGTCAGAAGTGTAACGGGTGAGATGTGAGAGCATTTAAGGGCGAGACACACATACAGACACATATAGTAAGAGAGGTCACGACACGTACGCAGTACACAGCATGCACGCGCCCCCGCACGTGCACACACACACAGACTCATTTAGTAGGTAAGAGTTTATGACTGCAAAGTTGTGCCTGCATGAGTGACATTTTGTGCAGAACGTGGACCTGATGTTCCAGAAGATAAGCCTGGGCAGGATGGAGACAGGAAGCACCTGCCTTCGACCCGAAGATGTTTGTTTTAGACTATGTTAAGAGTCATTGTGGTTTTGGAGTGACGTATGCTTTGTTTAAATCTGCCTAGCAACAGAAAAGGGGGCTGTACTATCTTAACCCTATAAAACCGTTGTCTGAATATGGTAAAGCAGTTCAATACTGATTGGGTTGTTGAACTCACACATGTGTAATTCATTAAAATGCCGTCTAAATTGTACACGCCTGGATCTGTGGTTATTTATTCATGGATTCCTCTCTCAACATTTGAACCTTAACATTTGGGGGCATCATCCGGTGAGAGAGAGGGAGGAATTTTGAGAGATCTGGGGTCCGTGGTAATTGGACGGGCAGACGGTAATCAGTGGTGAAAGTGAGCAGGCATTCCCCGGGGCATTTAAAGGTAAGACACTGCCTGTTGAAATATATTTCCAAAAGGTGTCACATTGGGCATGTCAAATTAAAAGCCTGGTCACTGTAATTACTGGTGAAGGTCTGTTTTGATTTTGGTGATAATGAAAGTAATAAAGTACAGTACTGAGAAAGTTAAAAGCGGTTGGAACCGCTGAGAGAATTAAGAACGGTTGGAGCCGTTGAGAGAATTAAAGCAGTTGGAGCTGCTAATTTAGTGTGGTAGGGAATTGGGTCATTTTGTGGGTTGGAGCCCCATTGGTTATGCAACCCTTAAGAACTTTCTCGGAGGTGATGCTCCCTGCTGGATAGAGAAATCTATCCTTCACCTAGCTGCGACTAGGGATAGTTTCGGGCAACATTCGAGGAGGACTTGGGAATCTCCAAAACTGTTGAGGGTTGTCCTTAATCTTAATCCTGTTTTGGGTGTAGATTGTTGTTTCAAATTATTCTAAATTTTTCTAGAACGACAGCGGCGTCTGTTAAGAAGCGCACTTTTCTCCTTGGTAACGCTTGCGCTTGGGCAGGACGCTGACCCTCGACCTACCGGTGAGTAGGGATAGTACCGTCGACAGCGGGGGAGAACTTGGGAACCTCCGAAATTGCTAGGAGTTAGAGTCTCCTATTTTGCGCTTTTTTGGCTACGATAAATTTGGTTAGGGCATTAGCAATCGGGCCACCGTCAGGGACGGAATACTGGCTAAAATTGGTCGCAAAAAAGTCTGGGACTTGATCGGTTGGACCGTTATTATTAAATTTGTCGAAATTATATAGGTTTAAGAGGCCTAGAAAAATCTGTGCAGTTGTAATTAATAAGACGTCTCTGTGTAATATAAAATATGAGATCTATGAGTAAGATCAGTCTCTGTGTCAGCAATGCACAGCCGGATGTGCACTGATGGTGTGTGTAAATGCAAATGAGGAGCGGTGACGCGCAGAGAGGGTGGTTTCAGTTTCGAGAGTATTGAGCTTTATGACTATTTTTTGCCAATTTTGCTAAATGCCTGTAAATAAGAGGTTGGTTTTGCTTATTACGAGAGTATAAATACAGTTTGAATATATTAGTGTGGATGTATAGTAATTGACTGAATTTTGATAGATGTATATATCTTGAGCCATAAATGCTGGTGTGTTTTATTTTTTCAGTTATGTGTGTGTGGTGAGAAGCTGTGAGAATGATGAGAGGTTTCAGTTTCTTTTTCTTTTGACTTGCTCTTTCTGATTATGGAAGGCATGTCCAAAATACGCATAGGAAAGTGTATTTTGAGTGATTTTAACTGTGTGAATGCTGTCAGTATTTGATTTGAGTGACTCTGCGTGATTTGTCTGAGTGAGAGAAAAGGCAGGGTGTGTGAGACGATTCATGGCGTCTGAAAGAGGTTACAACGTTTAAAAAGTGTGTATGAAATAAAGGAGTATGAAATATATTTCTTTTGTGATGTAAAGTAGGATGTTTTAAAGTTTGAAAGTGCTTTAATTGAAGAAACGCATGAGTGAGGTTATGAGAGGTTGAGTTTATTTTTTCTGATGGAAAACATATAAGTGTATACGCTACAAACTGACCTAAAGAAGGGTGAAGGGTGATGTGTGTGGAGAAGTGTTAGTTGTCCTGATGTTTGAAAGAGCTCTATTTAAATGTGTGTGAGTGAAATGAAGGTGTATTGTTTTTAAATCAAGATTTAGGAGAATCACTGATTGTTTGTAGACTCAGAATTTAAGGGGAGACAGACTCTGCCTTTTGCCTGCAGAGTCTGCACAAACAGGAAGTGTGTGTGTGGGACAGGAAACGCATGCCCATAAATGGTAACTGAGTGTGGAAAGAGAGAACACAGAGAGACAGATGAGTTAAACTCGAGGCAGATGAAGCAAAACAGAGGTTTTAAGAATAAGAAATGAAAAGAATACTAATTCTATGCTTTAGTGTGCCAATACAGGTGGACTTCTCTCAACATTGGAACCTTGAGTGCAGCGGCATAACAATAGATTAACAGAATTGGGAGAAAATAAGCCAGTCTTTGGCTCGAAATTGTGCGGCTTGATCTCTCACTTTGTCCCTGAAACTGAGAAGAAACTCAAAGGACAGTCAAGGACAGTCAATTTCCTGATGAAGACCGACAGAACATCGTGGACTTGAAGAATTAACTGAAGCTAAAAGCAGTGCAAGCGAAAGCAGTAACACTGACGACCACTGATGAGTCCAGCAGTATGAAAGATGCAACATGCATGCTGGTGAAGAACAGTGTGATGTGTCTGCTTGAAGACACTGACTCTCATATTTGCCATGCTTGGAGCAATCTTGGAAGAAGAATACTGAAAGATCAAAACAGAGAAGAAACAGACTGTGTTTGCTGGAGCTTTGAAGCCCGAACAGGACACTGTGGATGAAAAAGGACCGGTGAGAGATGAAGCTGGACGAGTTTGACTGCGAGAATATAGGAGATAATTGGACTGAAATTGAAGCCTGAACTCATGATTGTTTAGGGATGTCCACCACATCACAACAAAGAGGTAAACAATACAAAAGGTAAAAATAATCAGAAAATAACTGACAACTATATTAATGAATTGAAAACACACATACACAGGTTGTTACATGTGAGATCATTTTTGAAATGAATCAGAAGTGAGATAGTTTGAATCTAAAGCTCAGTGAAAAAATGCATGAAGTAAAACTGATTATAATTTAAGATGCAATGAAGAAACAGCTTACACGTAGTGTACATTAACATGAATACATAGAAATGCAACGAAGAACTCAATGAATTAATTCAATGAAGAAGCAGCTTACATTCAATTAATGTAGATTGCGAGGAAGAACACGCTTACATGCATGGCATAATTGGTATTTCTGACCAGAGAGAGGGAAATGGGTCATTTAAGCACTTGTGATAATAATGAAAATGTCTTAGTTTTGTTATTTTCAGGAGTAAAGCAGACTTGGACCAACTCTCCAGATCCAGCAGTCGGAAGAAATTAGAGGTTAACATCAATGGATAAGTTAAGGCAAGTTTCTGGTTGAATTGTTCACAGAATGATGTGTCCATGAACCTGAAAAGCAAGCCCTAACACCTGGCTGAAGACCAGGAGTGCTTTATTTAAGGTGGGAAATTAAACTTTGGGTTAGCAATTCGGGGAAAAAAAAGAAAACTGACTGCTTAACTGGAGAATTGGGAAGTGTCTGGGAGACTGTGAAGCCATAGATGCAAAAATAACACATACACATACACATACAAACAGAAAATGCATTAACCTTACAAAGACAAGCTCCTGAAGCTTAATGCATAGAGAGATTGATTAAAAACCTGGCTAAGAACACAAGCATATGCAATGAAGATCAGCTTGCTACTTGTATGAGTGATAGAATGGTGTGAATGTTTAATAAAATAGACTTAAAGCTTGAAGTTGAAGTTGGCTCAGAGGAGTTATATGACAGGGGAGTGAGTTATGGAAATTAACAGAAGAAAAGTGATTAAAGCAGTTTTAAAAAGAGTGACTTAGGAGTGCTCTCGTACTGAGTGATTAAAACCAGTGATTAGTATAGAGAGAAAATGAAAATAATTCAATAATGTGATAAGGTTTAAACATGTATTTCTCTTGTCAAGTTGGCTGTGGAGCTGCGAGTCACTATGTAAATTAGCTCGAGTGAGTGACGACAGAGGAGCTTCCTGTGTGTGTGATTGAGGCCTTAAGGAAGGGAAGCAAAGTAGACTGTTCAGAGGTGCAGGTTTGGACAAGAAATTTATAATTTAGTGTTGACACATTGTTATAACGTGTTTATATTTTAGGCTGAATCTAAGTATGGTGAAGTGTCAAAGGAGACATGGTTGTGTGTAAAATGGTGCAGCTTTTGACGAGGTTTTCAGTGCGTTGAATGGGTGAAATTTAAGATTGTTTAAGATTTTTTGGGGCTGTTGTTTTTCATTTTAATAGAGGGAGTTTTGATAAACATGGACATGTCTAAAAGGGCCCATAGTTTTTGTAACAGTGCACTTAGGAAAAAAAAAACAACCTGTCAGGTGATTTTGTTTTGTACTTTGATGAGCTAATAATCAGCTCTCTTTTTTCATTTTTGTTCTAAGCAGGCCTGGAAGAGAGTGAACTGACGGCGCTGACAAAATTACCAAGTACGAAAATCAGGTGGGCTTTACAGAATTATAATTGATTACAATCAGAGACTGATTGGCGGCGAGTCTCTGTCTAAAAAGGATTGCAGCGAGTCAATCCAGTCAAAAGTATAGAGAACTATTTTCCTAAAAAGGAAAACGAGATAAAATAAATGATTGAGCTCATTTTGCTGATGTGGAGCATTTCATTAGGCTGCAGTATCAGCAAAAATATCATGTGTGGATGCATGTGAGTGAATGTGAGTGACTGGACTAAGGTGGGAATGAATAAATGTGGACAAATTTACCATGTGAGGAAAAGAAAGGGGATGCTTTGTTTTGTTTTTGCCATAAGCAGGACAAGTGGGAGACTTAAATCTGGGGATGCTGATGTTCCCTTGAGTGAATTTCTGTTTTATTGATTTGGGTTAGACCATATTATTACATTATAAAATGCTAAAAGGGAAACATTGTTTGATGAGATTCAAGTCACCATTAACTGAGGTAACTCATGATTAATAACTGTTCTGTTTAAGTTTATTTTTGTCATGACACAGACTGGATCATAGAGGGGGAGTTGAATATGAGATGTAAAGTAAAGGTTTTGTTTCCAGGAAATTCCAAGGATCCTTAGAAGGGAGCAGGAGTCAAGAAGATTTGACATAATAATTAAATTGATCTTATTCCTTAAACACAGGTTTTCAGGGCTGGAGCAAAATACCGGAGAGGAGGATGGCTGAAGTGTTCTGAGAAATGATATGATATGACTAACCTTTGTCCCTTGTTAATTTGTTAAGCTTGGGTGAAGATGTTGAGTTTTTGCCACATGAGATGTGTCAAAAAGAGAGGATTTAAGATTTAATTTGTTTAATTTGAAATGGGTTTTAGTATGATTTTATAACGATTGGGGTTGTTTGATAATTTAGATATGGTAAAACTGAGGCAGAGATTGTTAATTCTAAAGAAAGGAGTAAAATGAACTGAATTCTGTTTAGAAGATAAATTGCTGGTGTTAAGAAGAAGTTGTACACCAAACTTAGAGGGAAACTGTGGGAATAAAGGATATGCTTTGGGGAAAATAGTGAACATTTTATGAGAAGAAAATGTGGGATCTCTTTTTGATTTTTAGAATAAAGTTGTTATAATGTAGGCTTTAGAAACAGATAGTAAATAGATTTATTTCTAGGGTAGAGGAGAGCTTTTATGAGGATGTTAAAAGTCTCGCTGACTCAAATGAATAATATTGGAGATTATATATGTAGAAATGATTTTTTCATACACATTGCATTTTTGTGCCTTTAACGGAGTTGTGGCTCAGAGAGTCGTCTCTTGAGGGTCACAAACTTTTGGTTAGCGTTAGGATTAGCCAATTTACTGTGAGAATGACCTGAGTTATTGAAGGATTGCACATGCTTACAGACATATAGAGTTCATCCACACAGGACAGTATTGGTTTGAGGCCTAGGGCCTGAAATTCATTTAGCTTTTAACTGAATTTGAGCTGGCCCTGTAACAAGTGACAGACAAGAGGAACTGAATAGGAGTTTGGTTGTAACTAAACTGTGTGACATGTAAAATATTGGGATAACACATGCAGCTCTAAATTAGTCTTATTACATAAAAAGCAGTTACAGAATAACAAATGCTTGTTGAAGTGACCAAGTTTTTGTTTAAAAACAGAAGCAAAGGGAAAAAGCTTATATATTTTGGTTAAGTCTGATAAAGTATAAATTAGAATGTATCATTACATTAAGAGCAGCAAAAATGAAATAAAATGATATATTAAAACAGGGTATAACGCAGGAAATGTGAGTTCCAAAATACAGTTAGAGTTCAGCTTTTAGCTATGATGAAATTTATTTAGGAGCAATTAACTATGGGCTTACACTTAGTGATTAAAGTGGTTGTTTTTTCTTTGATCCTTTAGTAGAATAAGCAGTTTTCTTGTGATAGGTGACTTTAGATGAGAGGCACGTGCAGCAGCAGCGACAGTTTGTGTACAGGATGTGGATGATCAGATAAGGAGCAACAGGAAGCACATGCAGAGACATGCTTCCTTTGATCCTCTTAAAGGCAGTGCTTTTAAGAGTTTTACAAATGCTGAGTACGGTTGAATGAGATATAAAAATAAAAGTCAAAAACCAAATACGAAATTAGGTTCATGTTTTGAGTAATATTAGGTTGAATCAGGTTTGAATAAAGAGAACCACTGAGGAACAGAGTAAGTTAGAGCCGTAGGAGGAGAAGGTGTTTTCTATCCTTTGCAGGCGGCCTGATTTCCACTAGAGAGGGACCCAGGAAAGGGAAAGACCACTGGAGATTCACAAGTGTAGGGGGTCTCTCACCGGGTATGAGTGGGTTCAGGGGTGAGGGAGGAGTGCTGATTGAGCTCTGCTTGCACTCTTATTCTCTCCTGCCCCCGATCAACTTTAGGCTCGCTGATACTTTGGTGTGATTAACCTTAAGCATGAGTGTTCTCAAGTGGGAGCGGGCCTTTTATTATTAAGACCACCTAGATGACATGAGTTTGTCTGGTTCGCTAAATCACAGAATGCCGAGAGAGGGTCAGAGTGGGAAAAGTGATCCTAATGTCCATGACGTCAGGGGTGGACAGGGAAGCAGCTGAATGGGCCAAGGAGTGACCCAACATAATGTATGGCGACCTCTGGTGTGCCAGAGGTCGAGAGAGGGGATTGAGAGGAGTAGGAATGTTTTGCTGCTATTTTTTATAATCATCATTAACATTTCATTATTAATAGCGATGTTGCATTTAGATGCATTCAGATGTTCAAATATATGGTTATAGTCTTTATTACAGGTTCAGTTATAACCACTTTAAACTGTGGAGTTGAATCTATAATTTTAAATGTTTTTCAATGCTCCTATATAATAATCTTAAATGTTTCTGTGTAGACTGCAGGGACAGGAAATACACGCTGTGCCAAAATGAGACAGGAAACACGTCTGCAGGGCATGCTTTTGCAGAAGTGAAACTGAAAGCAGACTCTGAATGCAAAGTACTGTGAGTAGGATATGAAACTTTTAGTAGAGGCTTTTGATTAAAACATTTATTCAGTAGATTACATATATAGTTCCAGTTAGGTTATTATATGTAAGGATGAGCCTCTGTTCCGGTGAAAGGTCAGAAGTGTAACGGGTGAGATGTGAGAGCATTTAAGGGCGAGACACACATACAGACACGTATAGTAAGAGAGGTCACGACACGTACGCAGTACACAGCATGCACGCGCCCCGCACGCGTGCACACACACACAGACTCATTTAGTAGGTAAGAGTTTATGACTGCAAAGTTGTGCCTGCATGAATGACATTTTGTGCAGAACGTGGACCTGATGTTCCAGAAGATAAGCCTGGGCAGGATGGAGACAGGAAGCACCTGCCTTCGACCCAAAGAAGATGTTTGTTTTAGACTATGTTAAGAGTCATTGTGGTTTTGGAGTGACGTATGCTTTGTTTAAATCTGCCTAGCAACAGAAAAGGGGGCTGTACTATCTTAACCCTATAAAACCGTTGTCTGAATATGGTAAAGCAGTTCAATACTGATTGGGTTGTTGAACTCACACATGTGTAATTCATTAAAATGCCGTCTAAATTGTACACGCCTGGATCTGTGGTTATTTATGGATTCCTCTCTCAACATTTGAACCTTAACACCAGCTTTATTAAAACCCCTCACTACACACTTTATACACTTTTCTCTGACAGGCATGAACATTTTCACACTTTTCTCTCTTGTTAGAACTCTCCTAAAGTCCTTACCTTCGTAGAAAAATAAGTCCAGCATTATAGAATGAAACCAAAGGCATCCACATGTGACAACGTTTCGTCGACATTGTTGTTTTTGTTGGAGAAAACTTACAGAGTTCAGTGTGCACTTCAGAGTCACACTGCTAGCGATCAAAGATTTAGATAAATTTGACAAGCTGAATGCATTCTGTACAGGACAGGAGACACGGCACGGGATTGACAGCCAATCAGAATGCAGAACACAATGTGCTGTTAAAAAAAAAAAAAAGCATGCAAAATTGCACAAAAAAATCTGCAAAACAGCGAGGCTGCGAAAGGTGAACCGCGTTATAGGGAGGGAGCACTGTACTATAATGCCAAGCATGTGTACCAGAGATTAGTGAGGGACAACTGGTACAGTTGCTACTCAAATATACAGCACATGCACCCATACACACACACTCAGCTTTTAGAGCACAGACACACTCACCACACAATGAATGTCCATGTCCTTTATGTTTTGCATTGTAGCAGAGGCAGCACAATCGGGCACAGACATCCCCTCTGATCTTTCTGGTTGCCTAATCCACCATTACCAAAATGAAAACCCATCTAATCAAATAAGAGAAGGCTCTTCCTAAAAGGATCATGCATGGACGACAGATTAAAAAAGAAATAGATAATCAGAAGAATAAGGGAGGGGGAGGGGCATGCATACAATACAAAGCAAAATAGGTTGTTGGACTTATTTGGGTCAGGCAGGGTCACTGTGTAAATGAGATATGGGTGCTGGTGATCACTTTATAGGGGAACTTTATAAAGACCTCAGACTGTAACGGTCACGTGGTAAGCAAGCTGACTCTAACATGACAATCTGCCATACAATTACCAGTAATGTAAAGAGTAACTGGACTGGTTCTTACATAGCACTTTTGTATTTGAGTGATTTATACAATATCTCATTATAGCTGTTGTTTTTTGTACTCCGTCTCTCTTAGGTGGAAAAGACCAAATTTAAGTTTTTTCTTTTACACATGGGTAAATCAGCGTTAAAGTCCTGACAGAGACTGGTTTAATGTGATTTAGTTTTCTGTGGTTCAGAGTGAGGGCTAAAGGTGAACTAGGGCCAACTTAACTTCCAGCAGTGGGACAAACTGGAAAGTGGACTATGTCAAATAACTGACCTAATGCTAACAGAAGACAGCGGGGAAGTGCCTACTTTTCTGCTTTCTGATTGGCTGACCTCTGCCACCCACCACCCTCTACCGCCCTTAAGCTTGAAGTGTGAATATCAATCTTCATATTTATGAATATTTTGTGAAAACAATTTGCAAGAGAAAATTTCAAAATACAAGTTCACATTTTTCTTCACATTCTCACTTTTTTATTCTGCAAGCTCTCACATTTTGTACCATATGCACCTACATAGGCTCTCGTCCACGTGCTCCCTACTCTCACTATTTAAATCACAACGTCGTCTTCAAACATCATCGTCCACAGAGACTCCTGTCTGAGCTCATATGTCAGCCTGCTCATCACCACTTGAAACAAGAAGAAACTCAGAGTAGATTCCCGATCTAGTCTCACTCCCAACTCGAACCAGTCTCTACTGCACACCTCACCACTGTCTTACTGACCTCATCACGTCCTGCACCACCTTCACATCCTGACGTCCTCGTGCAGTACCACAGTTCACCATCATATACTTTCTCTAGATCCAAAAAGGGGCAGTAAAGATCCTTCTGACCTTCCCTAAACTTCTCCCGAGCAAACATCACATAACATCTGTAGTGCTCTTTCACACCATGAAGCCATACTGCTGCTTACTGATCCAAGAGTTCATCGTACGGTTCATCACTTTTATTTCTCTGTATTTAGCGAAGCCTTCCAGCCTTGTTCTTTGGTAGCAATCTACTTCTCCATTCCTCAGGTATTTCCTCCAAGATTATGTTAAACAATACGGTTAAAAAGTCCACTGCCATCTCCTTCACTTTTTCTACACTTAACACGTTCTTGGCAGATTTCCTTATCACTACAGCTGCCCTTTCCCAGTGCAACATTAATTTATCTTCAACTTCTACCATTCAATTTTTGCCTTTTACTTTAATCCCTTCTTCTTGTTAATGTCCAAAGTCATCCCACAGACTACTGTCCAATGTGACCTTTTTATTCCCCTCCGATAACACCTCGCAGTCTCCTGTCTCGTTAAGATTACGCCATAAGATTCACCCGTGTGCACCTTCCTTCATTCTGTACATCATCCTGTGTTACTCCCTCTTTTTGAAGTACATGTTCACAACAGCCTTTCCACCCTATTCACAAAATTCACTGCCATCTGCTTTCTGTGTTTCTCTCCTTAACATCATATCTACCCAGCACCTCCTCATCACCTCTGTTCCCACATGAAGTATGCTCCAATCATCATTCTCTCTCTCCCTCCACTACTTCATCCAACACATTCCTGAATTTTTCTTTCTCTTCTGAAATCCAACCTGGAAAATCACTCTTTGACTTCCAGCTTGATTTTATACCAGATTCCCCTCCTCATGCAACTTACTCCTGCAATTTGTCAGCGCTTGGGACCACCACTGACCTGCAAAAATCTTTCATTATCAGTTCAGTAGAAAATTAATAACTTTTCTGAGAATTTACACATTTGCCATTTAATTAAATGAACAAATGTACATTTTTGTGACTTTGGAATTGAGGAAATGTAACATATAACAAAAGTGTCCCACAGCTTTGTCTCTGAATGTGTCCAGGAACAACATGTGCTTGACCCTGTCAACAATGAAAAATTGCATTTTAACCTGTCATATATGAATTCCTGCTTCTTCCTAAATTTTCTCCATGTCTTTGTATATACAATTACATTAATCCGATTGTGTGTAAAGAGTAAGTATGCTTATGCATTGCTTCACACATCTCAGCTTGTGTCATTAACACTCTATAATGTGATGCATCTCCATCTGTAATGCTTCCTATTTTAGTATTTAGTTTGGACAGATTGCAAATTAGCCTTGCTAAAGGCCCTTCATTGCAGGAACTAGTGTATAATAATAGTGGCAGTGGGCCCGTTGCATTGTTAAGTGGCGATGCTATGGACCACAAGACAATGGCAGCAGCAGAGCCAGGTTAATCAGCAGAAGAAAGCACAGAAAAGGTGCCAATAAATATAGCAAGTGCCAGGAATGACCGTTTAAACGTCGCTAACAATCGTGGGCTATTTAACTGCAATAAGTATAATTATTTTCTCAGTTAACATGTTTTACCATATTACCATGGTAATCCCCAATTACTGGCACAAGCTGTGCTTTATGTGAGAGACAGACACACACAAATACACACAAGGAGGTGAGCTGTGCTATTTGTTCATGGTTGTGTGGAGAGAAGAACCAATTAGTGAGCATCCAGATGCTGTTAAGCTAATCCCTGCTCTGGTGGGAGCATAAATCACACACATGCATGCAAAGATCTCCTAAAGAATGTAAACAAAATCTATATCCATTCAAACAGATGCCACTGAATGTGCAGCCCCCCCCCACACACACACACACACACACACACACACAAGCACACACACCCTCCCCACACACACAACCCGAATTACAGATGCCTTGCATTGCTCAAGTCTTAATTGGCCTGTTCACAATTTTAAGTTTTCACTCTTTCCCAGTCCCCAAACTTCAGACTGACTTATTTCCATAAAGTGTGATCAGCGTCGTAAGTGTGTGTTGACCAGCGAGGACTCCTGGTAATCACAGAATGTGAAGCATTGTATGAAAATGTGTTATTTTACTGGAGAAAGATCAGGTGGAACAGATGTTATGCTAATCCATTGTGCCTGTCAGTTAGCATGATTGACAGAGTGCCCATCATTATAAACTGGGGGCTCAGCTATTATAGCTTTAAATGCTGAAGGCAATGAAACACGAATATGAGGACAAAGTAAATCCAGCTGGAGCGGGAGTTTAGATTAAAAGCAACACTTAGAAATTATAATCTTTGACAGCTTTGCCAGACTCTGCTCTCAGCTTTCAATATTGCCAAAACCTCTCTATCATGGCACTCATACTACAATACCCCTCATACCTGACGAGAGGAGAGCTGCACACACCTGAACTGAAGAAATGCTTTATGTAAAGCAACAACTGTCATCCACGAAGATATTATGCAGATGAAGAGGATGTGGGCTCTATGGAATCATCAACACCCTCTTCTACACTAACAATGAAACAACTAGTGGCTCAGTGTTATAACAGCCAGAAGAAGCAAGTATCTTCACAACTAGAGACTCATGTGGTACAACACAAATGCTACAGCAAAGGGGGCACCAGCACATCAGGTCAGGGGGTGGATATAATTATCCCCACCCTCCTAGATTGGTCACCAAGCCCCAAGATCTGTTGAAGACATTTAATATGATAGCAGTTTACCTGAGAGATGAAGTCATGGCTACGCTGAAAACTGGGACCCTCTGTGGCCGATGACCAAGACCATGTGAAGTACCCACTGAAGGTCTACTAGAAGATGCAAATACAGCATTACAGAAGTTAGATGTTAACCAACTATCGGAGCTATAGAAAAGTGTGGTAAAAACAGAAATACAGTAAGCTGTCTATACTTGAAGGATTAGAAACTGCCATGCAAAGATTTGCAGCTACCTGGAGAGGTATACCAGAGTCATAGAGGCCAGGAGAATAAATCTGCTGTACTCTACTGAAACGTCCAAGGTAAATTCTCAGTTGGAGGGGAACAACGTGAGAACAGCTCCATCAGGGCTGGTAGAATATATGGGAGGAGGGCGCAACACAACAACTCTCAGTGGCACATGGCTCAATACATGAACAGGGCACAGAAAGCAATTGCTAGAAACACCAGAGTTGCTCCAGCTTACTCCAAGCTGCATAGGCTCGAAAGCCTACTACCAATTAAGCATATTAGGTGATGTGCATCTCTGTAATGAGAAGGGGTGTGGTCTAATGACATCAACACCCTATATCAGGTGTGCATAATTATTAGGCAACTTCCTTTCCTTTGGCAAAATGGGTCAAAAGAAGGACTTGACAGGCTCAGAAAAGTCAAAAATAGTGAGATATCTTGCAGAGGGATGCAGCAGTCTTAAAATTGCAAAGCTTCTGAAGCGTGATCATCGAACAATCAAGCGTTTCATTCAAAATAGTCAACAGGGTCGCAAGAAGCGTGTGTGGAAAACCAAGGTGCAAAATAACTGCCCATGAACTGAGAAAAGTCAAGCGTGCAGCTGCCAAGATGCCACTTGCCACCAGTTTGGCCATATTTCAGAGCTGCAACATCACTGAGTGCCCAAAAGCACAAGGTGTGCAATACTCAGAGACATGGCCAAGGTAAGAAAGGCTGAAAGACGACCACCACTGAACAAGACACACAAGCTGAAACGTCAAGACTGGGCCAAGAAATATCTCAAGACTGATTTTTCTAAGGTTTTATGGACTGATGAAATGAGAGTGAGTCTTGATGGGCCAGATGGATGGGCCCGTGGCTGGATTGGTAAAGGGCAGAGAGCTCCAGTCCGACTCAGGCGCCAGCAAGGTGGAGTACTGGTTTGGGCTGGTATCATCAAAGATGAGCTTGTGGGGCCTTTTCGGATTGAGGATGGAGTCAAGCTCAACTCCCAGTCCTACTGCCAGTTTCTGGAAGACACCTTCTTCAAGCAGTGGTACAGGAAGAAGTCTGCATCCTTCAAGAAAAATATGATTTTCATGCAGGACAATGCTCCATCACACGCGTCCAAGTACTCCACAGCGTGGCTGGCAAGAAAGGGTATAAAAGAAGAAAAACTAATGACATGGCCTCCTTGTTCACCTGATCTGAACCCCATTGAGAACCTGTGGTCCATCATCAAATGTGAGATTTACAAGGAGGGAAAACAGTACACCTCTCTGAACAGTGTCTGGGAGGCTGTGGTTGCTGCTGCACGCAATGTTGATGGTGAACAGATCAAAACACTGACAGAATCCATGGATGGCAGGCTTTTGAGTGTCCTTGCAAAGAAAGGTGGCTATATTGGTCGCTGATTTGTTTTTGTTTGGTTTTGAATGTCAGAAATGTATATTTGTGAATGTGGAGATGTTATATTGGTTTCACTGGTAAAATAAATCATTGAAATGGGTATATATTTGTTTTTGTTAAGTTGCCTAATAATTATGCACAGTAATAGTCACCTGCACACACAGATATCCCCTAAAATAGCTAAAACTAAAACAAACTAAAAACTACTTCCAAAAACATTCAGCTTTGATATTAATGAGTTTTTGGGTTCATTGAGAACATGGTTGTTGTTCAATAATAAAATTATTCCTCAAAAATACAACTTGCCTAATAATTCTGCACTCCCTGTATAAGAAAGCCTATGAGTCAGTGCCTCACACATGGGTCCTGGAAACCAGAACTATATAAAATCAACAGGAACATAAAAGCTGTCACGGCTGGGGCAGCAGTCCTTTTGAGGATGAATGAGGACCCAAAATGCAAGCAAGCGACTGATGAAGAGTGTGACGTATATTTACAAAAGTGGCAGGGTGGCAAACAAGCAGTGAGGCATGGCAAATAACTGAAGGAGACCTAAACTGGGATAAACTAAATAACAAACCTGAGAGCACACAAAAGGGCTGCGGGGCAGAGAGACACGGACAGGAACGAAGCACCATGGAACGCGGACAAACGCAGATTAACGCAGAGATACACAGACGAGCCGACGACAGGCACAGACTGACACCCACTATATATACACCCACAAACAAGGAGACCAGGTAATGACATACAGGTGGGAGCACAGCTGATTCTAATACACAAGACGACCTGAGGATACAAGCTGAACATGAACAGGGCACAAGGGGAGGATACAGAATACCAAAATCAGAATAACTAGAACAGAGGAAAATAATCATACAACACACAAAACGCTGGGTCAAAATGACCCAGGATCATGACAGTACCCCCCAAGGGCTGGCTCCAGACAGCCCAAAACAAAAACAGACGACCAACCCAGGGCGGGCGGCAGGGGGTCCAGGACGGAGGGACCAACACCAAACAAAAGAAGCTCCAGCGAGTTACAGGAACCGTCCAAAACACAAACACACACACACACACACACACACACCCAGGAGTTCAAGAACGGGGTCCCAAAACACAGTTCAGGAGGCCGGCCCAGAGGCTGGCAATTCAGGAGCCTAGAGCAGTTCATCTCCGGAGGCCGACCATGTGGAAGGCAGTGGTGGTGACGTGGAAACAGTTCAGGCGGCCGACCGTGCACACGGCCATGGCGGCGATGTGGAAACAGTTCAGGCGGCCGACCGTGCACACGGCCACGGCGGCGACGGGCAAACAGTTCAGGCGGCCGACCGTGCACACGGCAACGGCGGCGACGGGCAAACAGTTCAGGCGGCCGACCGTGCACACGGCAACGGGCAAACAGTTCAGGTGGCCGACCTTGCACACGGCAACGGCGGTGGCAGAGCAGGCCCGGAGGTTAGCCACGAAGCCAGCGGTGGCGGCGAGTTCTTTCAGGAGGCCGCCCTCGACGGCCATGATGCCAGCTTAGAGGCCTGGAAAGCGGCCAACATGGATGAGGTGGCACAGGGCGAGCTGGCTCTGATGGCAGTGTTGCCACCACAGGACCAGACGAAGCAGGACCAGATGCTGAAGCCGGACCAGGCAGCGAGGCAGGAACAGATGCTGAGGCTACAGCTGGCGAGGATGAAGGCGTGGAGGCTGCAGCTGGCGAGGATGAAGGCGCGGAGGCTGCAGCTGGCGAGGATGAAGGCGCGGAGGGGGCTGGGCCAGGCGACGCTGAAGACGAAGCAGACTCGGAGGCTGGACCAGGCGAGGGTGAAGCCGGAGCTGGACCAGGCGACGCTGAAGACGACGCAGACTCGGAGGCTGGACCAGGTGAGGGTGAAGCTGAAGCTGGACCAGGCGACGCGGATGAAGCTGAGGCTGGACCAGGCGTGGGTGAAGCTGGACCAGGCGACGCGGATGAAGCTGCGGCTGGACCAGGCGTGGGTGAAGCTGCGGCTGGACCAGGCGACGGCGTGGGTGAAGCTGCGGCTGGACCAGGCGACGGCGTGGGTGAAGCTGAGGCTGGACCAGGCGACGGCGTGGGTGAAGCTGAGGCTGGACCAGGCGACGGCGTGGGTGAAGCAGCTGATGAGGAGGCTACTGCAGGCGGCGCTGAAGCAGATGAGGAGGCTGCTGCAGGCGGCGTGATTGGAGCTGCTGCTGCTGCAGGCGGCGTGGATGTAGCTGATGAGGAGGCTGATGAGGAGGCTGCTGCAGGCGGCGCTGAAGAAGATGGCTGGACGGGCTCCTCGGGCCCCCCAGCAGACGAGGCGGGTGGCTGGACGGGCTCCTCAGGCCCCCCAGCTGACGAGGCGGGTGGCTGGATGGGCCCCTCGGACCCTCCAGTGGAGGCAGGAGGCCGGGCGGGTCCCTCGGACCCTCCAGCAGAGGCAGGAGGCCGGACGGGTCCCTCGGACCCTCCAGCGGAGACAGGAGGCCGGACGGGTCCCTCGGACCCTCCAGCGGAGACAGGAGGCCGGACGGGTCCCTCGGACCCTCCAGCGGAGACAGGAGGCCGGAGCGGTCCCTCGGACCCTCCAGCGGAGACAGGAGGCCGGACGGGTCCCTCGGACCCTCCAGCGGAGACAGGAGGCCGGAGCCGTCCCTCGGACCCTCCAGCGGAGACAGGAGGCCGGACGGGTCCCTCGGACCCTCCAGCGGAGACAGGAGGCCGGAGCGGTCCCTCAGACCCTCCAGCGGAGACAGTCACTGAACCAGCAGGCACAGAGGCCCCTGGCACACACATGGCTGACTGCAGCTGCGCGGAGCACTGGCCCTGCTCAGGCAGCGACAGCTGGGTGCAGTCCTCAGCTGGGTTCTTAGCCTTCAGGGGTCCAGAGTGCGCTGAGGGCTGAAACTCAGCCTCTGGGGAGGCCCTGAAGTGCGTCACAGTTTCTGAAATGGCCAGCTTTTGAGGACTGATAACAATATTGTGTTGTTTGTCTCTCTGCTTAAACTGAACAGATGAAAAACAGTTCTTTTCGGGTTGGATCAACTTAGCTTGTTGTACAGGAGTAGGTGAAGATGACGACTGAATAGGTGACTGAACTGAGGGTGACTGAAGTAAAGGTTGGAACAATAATGGTGGCGAAGTTGGAGACTGAGCTGATGATAAGGCTGATGATTCTTTTATCAGCTGAGCTATAGACTGGGAAATGGACTGTAACATAGTTTGTAATAAGTCTGGCTGTGACTGTAACTGAGCTATGGGTTGTGAGGCTGAATGTGATGGAGGTGACGACTGAGCGGCTAACTAAGCTACTGGCTGGGCAGCTAACTGAGCTACTGGCTGGGCAGCTAACTGAGCTACTGGCTGGGCAGCTAACTGAGCTACTGGCTGGGCAGCTACGGTCTCAGGAAACACATTCTTATAAACGACAGTTGCAGGCGAGCCAGGGAAAACACCATAGTCCTCACTGGCTGCACAGAAAACGGCCCCAGAATAAACAGTCCTTAAATTGGAAAACTCGTGATTATTGTCTCTTTTACTCACCACAGCCGGCAACTCAGAAGTCTCGGGGTCCGGCTGTGGCGATGGGCGTCGGTGGCGTGAACGTCGCTTCCTTCTTGGGGATAGCACCGACCAGCCGGGTAATTCCACATCCGGCGGGCCGGGCCGCAGATTCCCCGGCGGGCAGAGCAAAACATTTGCCGCCGGGCTGGGTTGGGAAGCGGTAGCGGTTGAAGGGTGAAGGTGAAGCTCGTTCAGAATGAAGTCCTGTGCGAGCGGATGAAGAGAGTCCAGTAGCCAGGGGTGAGCAGAGATTAACTGCTGTAGCCTGGCTTCTACAGCGCGGTGTAATTCGTCTCCCTCACGTTCGAGCCACAGATTGACCAATCGAGAGACAGAGTCGATTACTTCCTCCCGAAACTCCTGGGAGGATGCCGATGCTGCTGGGTCCATGTTTGGTCGGCTCGTACTGTCACGGCTGGGGCAGCAGTCGTGTTGAGGATGAATGAGGACCCAAAATGCAAGCAAGCGACTGATGAAGAGTGTGACGTTTATTTACAAAAGTGGCAGGGTGGCAAACAAGCAGTGAGGCATGGCAAATAACTGAAGGAGACCTAAACTGGGATAAACTAAATAACAAACCTGAGAGCACACAAAAGGGCTGCGGGGCAGAGAGACATGGACAGGAACGAAGCACCATGGAACGCGGACAAACGCAGATTAACGCAGAGATACACGGATGAGCCGACGACAGGCACAGACTGACACCCACTATATATACACCCACAAACAAGGAGACCAGGTAATGACATACAGGTGGGAGCACAGCTGATTCTAATACACAAGACGACCTGAGGATACAAGCTGAACATGAACAGGGCACAAGCAGAGGATACAGAATACCAAAATCAGAATAACTAGAACAGAGGAAAATAATCATACAACACAAAACGCTGGGTCAAAATGACCCAGGATCATGACAAAAGCCTTCTTTAGGAATTCAATGGGGGTTTGGCATACAACACTTGAGGCCAACTTCAAGCCACCATCAAGTGTGGGATCTGCCAAGGAGATGCTCTTTCCCCAGTGTTGCTCTGCATAGGCCTGAACCCCATCAGCCAGGGAGCAATCATTAGCCACCTCCTCTACATTGATGACATCAAGCTGAATGCCAGGAGTGAACGGGACGCTGACTGACTGATCAACATCACTAATATCTACAGCAACAACATCAGAATGTCATTTGAACTGGAGAAGTGTAGTTGTATGGTAACAAAAAGATGCAAGGTGGGGGGATTGTACACTGCGACACTGAGGACAACTGCAAGTACCTGCAGAAGGTAACCATGAAGGCAATTAACCCTTTAAGACCTACCATAGAACCAAGTCCGCCAGAGCTTATATTATATTTTTACATGCTGTAGTGCCAATTTTGGGAGCATTTCAAGTTGATATACATCAATACAACCATTATAGCCCAAATTTTAATAATATGTATGCATTAAGTGCATAGTAATTACATAAATTGCAAAAAAGTGCAATAAACTACAAAAAAATTGAAAATCGTTTTTGTTTTTTTAACATATATTTCTAGTTAGAGAAATTTAAGAGGCTTATCCCTCAAAACTGTAAATACAAAAAAGTTGCACAAACTAGTTTCCCACCACAGGAAATTTATTTGAAGTGTCTTCATAGTTTTACTTTTGAAATACACCAATTTTTATATACTGCAGGAAAAACGAAAATAAATATTATAGTGCAAATTTGCAAAAAAGCAGCATATAAACTATTTCCAGCACTGCAATTCGAGTTCTAAGCATCCCAGAAACGACACAGAAAGTCATAAAGTCAAAGATAACTTTTAAAAACACCAGCATAGGCTCTGAGGCCTTGATAGTAAAAAAAAACTACATTTCCGCGAAAATGACGTCACTTCCGGTTTTGGGCAGGTAATGGCGGACATGCGAAAGTTCGCGCTGACGTCTATTCCAACGTAGGAAGTGTTATGAACAGCTGATCGGATCGGCAAAACGTGTTTCTGGAATATTGTGTTTTTGTTGCTGCAAGCGCTTTTTATGCAGTTTTTGCAAAGCTATATGTGGAAGAAAACCGTGACCTAGGACAAGCTGATGGCATAAGATGTAAGTACAACTTCTCCGGTTTCATATGTAAAAAAAAATTATTGCTCTAGCTTACGTCTTTGCAGAGCTACCGGGATTTAAAAATAGTTACGCAAAACGGAGCGTGCCCGCTCTGACCGGTTTTAAAGGGTTAACAGCATAATAAGCTGGCCTAAGGAGGACATAGAAGCCACTGACATCAAGACAAGGAGGCTTCTTACCATGATTACCATTCAGATGGTTTCATCTCAAGTCCAGCACCTTGAGACTGTGTGGAAGAAATGTCACAGGATGAAATAGCAAAGAACCATGAGTACATCGGGAAGATGGCCACAACTCATAGTGTGCTTAGTGCATACCTCAGGCAGCAGAAAACTGAGAAAGAAGAGGAGCAAGAACTGGAACCATCATGGATGACATGTACCACTGGCAGCTAGAAGAAGTGGCGGATAATGAGAAACCTACCAGTAGCTGGACAAAGCTGGACTGAAAGATAAAACAGAGGCAGCACAGGAACAAGCTCTAAATACAAGATCCATAGATGCTGTTATGTATCACACCAGGCAAGACCCCAGCTGCAGGCTGAGACAATCCAGCACATAACAGCAGGGTGCAAGATGCTAGCAGGCAGGGCATACATGGAACGCCATAACCAAGTGGCCGGCATAGTGTACAGGAACATCTGTGCCGAGTAGGGCCTGGAAGTCCTGAGGTCAGAATGACCTGGTTAAGGTCTAATGTGGTTGAACAAGGTAAGATCCTACAGGACTTACAGACACAGACTGCCAAAGTGCTATTGCTTCACCAACCAGACATAGTAGCAGTGGACAAGCAGAGGAAGACCAATAGATTTAGAGTTATACGAAGTAATAGAAACATCAGGAAGAATGAACATGTGAAGCTTGAGAATTACCAAGAGTGGAGCTTGAGAAGATGTGGAGGGTGAAGGCATCAGTGGTCCCTGCTGTAATCAGAGCACTCGGGGCAGTGACTCCGAAAACTGAGGAAATGGCTACAGCAAATCCCAGTAATGACATCTGAGATCCGTATCCAGAAGAGCACAGTCATAGGACAAGCAAAGATACTGCGCAGGACCCTCAAACTCCCAGGCCTCTGGTAGAGGACCCGAGCTTGAAGGATAAAGACTGCCTCTGTGTGTGTGTGTGTGGTTATTTCTGTACTCTGGACAAGAACAGACCCATCATACCTGAATAGAACCAGTTTTGCACTGTATTAGTCAGCATTGTTCAGTAAAGAAAACTTTATCTCATTATATCCTGCGCTGTCAGAAAGTAATACCCCCTGAGCATGTTGTTTTTCCAGGATAGACTGCTCTGCTTTTCAAGGTTTCACTGGTTTGAATATAAGTTATAAATATAAGTTTTCACGGCCCTGCAAAGATTTCTCATTTCCTGAAAAAAGTTCTTGCGCAGTATAGAATTTATTGTGAGGGCTGTTTCTTTTCTCCTAGACAGATTATGTGTGTAACCATGTTGTAGTGACAGTAATTATTTTGTAATCCGTCAGAATGACAGACAGCTGCGGCACTCATCAGTGCTACTAAAACTCTGAAAATGACTGTCAACATAAACCCTGATTGCAATGTATGTGGGCTCCTTCTGTCTCCTCATCTCAAACATTTACTGAGGTTTGACTGATGGGACGTTTGAAATGCCAATATTTAATATGTGAGACAAAATGTTTTATTAGAAACTCTGTTCCATGGGAAGAGATTGTCAGACACTGAATAAAGGAAACCTGACAAAAAGATACAGTGTTAGGTGAAAAGCACAGTTATATCATGGGTATTCTAAAAAGAACAGAAAGTTTGTTATTAACATTTGTGGTACAATTTGGATGATTATCAAGACCGTTAACCTTTGGAAAGGCAGCAATGAAACTGCTGACCATGACCCGTAGGGCCCAACACACACAGTTCTGTTTTGTTTGTCATGCCAACTCAGTTAAATACAAATATTTTTCGATCCAGTCGGCAAATCAGAGCTGTAGCTGTTTTAATCAATATTTGATCCATGATGTCAGTGTCAATCAAGTTGATGACTGGAAGTCATGTGACTACAGAGCTACGCTCAAGAAACTAGTTTTAGAAGATCTGAGCTTTGTGACATGGAGCATTATTCTATTGGAAGCTGCCATGACATGATGGCGACACAATGGCCATAAAAGCATAGATTTGGTCAGTAACAATGTGCAGGTAGGCTGTTGCATTTAATTCAACTGGGGCCCAAAGTGTGCAGTGAAAATTTCCCCCATTCCATTACACCAGCGGTCCCCAAACTTTTTTACCCCACAGACCGGTTTATGTCCAACAATACTTTCACAGACCAGCCTTTAAGGTGTCGCGGATAAATACAACAAAATAAAACCAGTAAACCAAAAAAAGAAGATTGTGGCCAGTACAATCCTCTACGCCGTTGCATGCTGGGGGAGCAGGCTGAGGGTCACTGATGCTAACAGACTCAATAAACCAGGGGTAGGCAACCTTTCTGATGATGAGTGCCATCTAAAATTTCCTCAGAAGTCAATATGACTGCATTAGCAATAAATTTAATAACGCTCTCTATTAACAGTTACACACTAACTTTATAGAATTATATTTGTTTGCAGATGTTGCCAGCTATCAGCTATTTTGAAACAACAAGAAAAAGAGACACTTTTTATCCATAACAAGAACTCCATAACAGCAAATCGACTGTACAACAGAAAATGCAAATGCTATTTATGGTCTCCTCACAACAATGATAAGAAAAATAAACTGGGCCAATATGGTATGTTTGTTAATACAGAGACACATGTTAATATGATCTCTGGTTTCCCACTCAGAGACACAGGTCTCCGGGTCTCCAGCATTCAGACGGCTACCTGAGGACACTCATCATGTGAGAGAAAATCTGCTCACACAGATATGTAGAGCCAAATACTGTCAATAAGGCCTCTGCAATGTTCTGAAGACAGTTAAACTTGTCAGGTAGTGATGTCCAGCAGGTGAAAATGCAGCTCCATGAACACGCACAGTTATGGATACCAGCTGCGTTCGTAGTTCTGCAAACTTTGACCCCCACAGAGTCGAACTTTTCAGTTCAATCAGCTGCATTTCGATGTCTTCTGTGTCCAGCCATTTAATGCGAGACAAACCCAGCTGCTCATTAAAACTTTCTGGTTTGATCAGAAAAGAAAACATTGGTCCATACACCTGTAAGTCCTGAAAACACATTGTGAATTCTGTCTCGAGTCTACGGATGTATCCATGTATTTCCGTGGTGCTGATGCTGCGCTGAGCGGGCAGCTCCTGAAGCATTTGAAGTGTCAGAATGTGGAAATTTCAACATCGCTTGAAAAAACTGCCAGCTAGCAACGTCCCTCTCACCGGTAGTTATTTTTAGCCAATTACAAGTTGAATCTGGTAGTTGGGGTTGTTAGCTAAGATACCGTCATTAAGAAGCGGCACAACTAATGTGTGTATACGAGCTAATTTGTGATGTGCACCGCTGGCCCGGCCATTTATTTTTTAATGCACCTTCTCAGATTAATTCACTGCGTGTCATGCCCAGGGCTGGACTGGGACAAAACATCGGCCCGGGCATTTTGACTAGAGACCGGCCCACCAGGTATTATAGGAAAAGCCATAAAGCCTTTGAATGAAAACAAACGCTGCTGTCACAGTGATGTATGCTGTCTTGTTGGTATATATGTATGATTTCTATACATTTAATTCAGATGAAAACATTTGTTGTAAGATTCAGATAATTATCAAAAGCGAGACATTTTAAATGAGAATAAGAAAGAAAAGTATTTCCTTGTGCCCCCCTTTCCCTGTTAATGCCCTACCTGGCCCCCTGGCAAAACTTTGCTAGACCCGCCCCTGCACAGTTACCAGCTGTCAGCTATGTAGAAAAGGATCCTGGTGTTATTTGTCTCTCAGAAACAGTTCATAACTTCCCTTCAACTCATTCATGTCACCTAAAAGGTAAACCTGTTTCTCCATCACCTGTTCAGCTCTGATGATTTAGTAAGGACATCTCCTGGTTTCATCTTCATGTTTCCCTCTCACCACATATACAAACCGATATCATGACCAGCAGTTTTTACAGCTGTGGCTCCAGCAAACATCAGCTGATACTAGAAAGTAATATTAAATAAATTCTAACAACAGCTGATCAAGCTTAAACGTGCTGCTGTTGTTTAGCGCGACATCCGCTGGTTTCCTCTTTCTGGTGCAAAGAGAGAAAAGCCGATCAGCTGATCATTGATCAGTTTCATGATTGAAGCAGCAACAGGAGAGGGAGGGGAGAGAGTGAGAGAAGAAATTGCAGCTGTGTAGCGTAACGACAGAATAAATCCAGCTTTGTGTCTTTTTCCATCCTGGCTGAAGTACGGGACAAACTGTATTCCTTTTCAGCTCAATACGAAACGTGTAATATTTTCTCTGAATGCGGGATGATTCCGTTCTTTTACTGGACGGTTGGCAACTCTACTAACTAACCTTATGAATAAAATAAAGTTCACTATCAGTAACATCATAGCACCCACCCAGCTGTATAGAAACTCCGTCATGCTAGCTAGCACGCAGTACGAAAATGTCAGCATACCGAAAATAAACTCCACCTAAACTTGGTTTATATCTGACCCAGATAGACTGCAGGTCATAACTTCTTACCTGAAGTTCAGTTCACCTGACACTCGGACCGGTGGCCGCCTTGGGTCTCTCCTCCTCCTGCCTCCCCTTCCCTCATCCACCTGCTGGCCTCTGTGGAAGCTCCACCACAGACACCACCAAACAACTGAGTTATTTTTACACATCGACCAGCATCTGGCCAATCCCCCACCTTTCGTTGTTTACGCCGTTACAAAAAAAATAAAAAATAAAAATAATAATCGGCCCATAAAAACGAAAAATCACCATCGTTCTCAAGGCTATGGTCGTGCCATCAGTTAACCCTTCGCGTGCCAGCTGTGGCATGCATGCCCAGGGTTGCCGATCCCTGCAATAAACTGATGGAGCTGGACTCCCTTAAGGTGGTGTCGGAGAGGCGGATGTTGTTCAAAATAAAGACAATGTTGGATAACACCTCCCACCCACTCCATGACATGCTAGCTAGTCACAGGTGCACGTTCAGTGAGAGACTGAGATTACCAAAAAGCACCACTGAACGACACAGGAAATCATTCCTGCCTGTGGACATCTCCCTGTACAACTCCTCCACCTAACGCACTGTTTACTACAATAGCTACACCCATTTTGCACACGCTCTCCTCTTATTCAGCTATTTATCAATAAGTGGCTTATATGTATATAAGTCATGTATATATTGTGTCTGTTTCATACTTAGTGTATTGTCTGTCTTTGTTACTGTTTGTTTGTACTGGAGCACTGTAACCAAAATATTTTCCCCTAGGGATCAATAAAGTATTCAGATTCTGATTCTGATTTATTCATAACAAACGGGAAGAGACCCAGGGAAACCTAGTTAACAATAAAAGCGATAAAAAAACAAAACAATAAAAACCCTGAAAACCATAAATTTCACAACCGAGCCTCAACTCTCACAGCCCGGCACCAAACCGGTCGGTGGTCCAGGGGTTGGACCACCGACCGGTTTGCATTACACCATCAGGAGCCGGAATTACTGTTACAGGGATGTTTCAATTCTGACAAACCCTACAGCAGGGGTGTCCAAACTTTTTTCACTGAGGGCCACATACATAAAAATATAGGAGGGGCTGGGCCACTTACTAGAAATTAGGTATATAACCTTAACTTTACTGTATTAAAAATCACTTAAAAGTGGTCAAATGTGTTATATTGTTGAATATAATTAAAGACAAAACTGCCTTCATCACAGTTTTCCATAAATGGATCTTTATTGATTTATTCAGAAAAAGCTTTGGTAGCTCATTCTCAGAACAGCAGCCTCAGATTTCTTCTTGGACAGAAGATTTACAGCACAGAGGAAAAACAATAAAGGGGAAAATGGGACGGGTACATTTCAAGCTTGTTATTTAAGTTATTAGGCTTAGCAACACACCTGTTAACGTTCGTTTGAAACGGTTATCAACATTAACAGACTGAACTGGACTTAATAACAGGAGTGCATATAATTTTAGTAAATTATTCTGGTGAGTATCAGCTGCGCTGGGTATGTAAATCGGGCCATCCAGCTGCGGTGCTGAAATGACGCCACTCGTGCCAAAAATCCGGACAAATGTCACTTGATCAAGGAGCAGATCTGCATCAGATGAGATCAGCTGACTTTGCGTGTGCGTGCACTGTGCACAGCGGTGTGTACTCTGTGTGTTAACAAGAAAAACGCATGTACAGGGAGTGCAGAATTATTAGGCAAATGAGTATTTTGTCCACATCATCCTCTTCATGCATGTTGTCTTACTCCAAGCTGTATAGGCTCGAAAGCCTACTACCAATTAAGCATATTAGGCGATGTGCATCTCTGTAATGAGAAGGGGTGTGGTCTAATGACATCAACACCCTATATCAGGTGTGCATAATTATTAGGCAACTTCCTTTCCTTTGGCAAAATGGGTCAAAAGAAGGACTTGACAGGCTCAGAAAAGTCAAAAATAGTGAGATATCTTGCAGAGGCATGCAGCAGTCTTAAAATTGCAAAGCTTCTGAAGCGTGATCATCGAACAATCAAGCGTTTCATTCAAAATAGTCAACAGGGTCGCAAGAAGCGTGTGGAAAAACCAAGGCGCAAAATAACTGCCCATGAACTGAGAAAAGTCAAGCGTGCAGCTGCCAAGATGCCACTTGCCACCAGTTTGGCCATATTTCAGAGCTGCAACATCACTGGAGTGCCCAAAAGCACAAGGTGTGCAATACTCAGAGACATGGCCAAGGTAAGAAAGGCTGAAAGACGACCACCACTGAACAAGACACACAAGCTGAAACGTCAAGACTGGGCCAAGAAATATCTCAAGACTGACTTTTCTAAGGTTTTATGGACTGATGAAATGAGAGTGAGTCTTGATGGGCCAGATGGATGGGCCCGTGGCTGGATTGGTAAAGGGCAGAGAGCTCCAGTCCGACTCAGGCGCCAGCAAGGTGGAGGTGGAGTACTGGTTTGGGCTGGTATCATCAAAGATGAGCTTGTGGGGCCTTTTCGGGTTGAGGATGGAGTCAAGCTCAACTCCCAGTCCTACTGCCAGTTTCTGGAAGACACCTTCTTCAAGCAGTGGTACAGGAAGAAGTCTGCATCCTTCAAGAAAAACATGATTTTCATGCAGGACAATGCTCCATCACGCGCGTCCAAGTACTCCACAGCGTGGCTGGCAAGAAAGGGTATAAAAGAAGAAAAACTAATGACATGGCCTCCTTGTTCACCTGATCTGAACCCCATTGAGAACCTGTGGTCCATCATCAAATGTGAGATTTACAAGGAGGGAAAACAGTACACCTCTCTGAACAGTGTCTGGGAGGCTGTGGTTGCTGCTGCACGCAATGTTGATGGTGAACAGATCAAAACACTGACAGAATCCATGGATGGCAGGCTTTTGAGTGTCCTTGCAAAGAAAGGTGGCTATATTGGTCGCTGATTTGTTTTTGTTTTGTTTTTGAATGTCAGAAATGTATATTTGTGAATGTGGAGATGTTATATTGGTTTCACTGGTAAAATAAATCATTGAAATGGGTATATATTTGTTTTTGTTAAGTTGCCTAATAATTATGCACAGTAATAGTCACCTGCACACACAGATATCCCCTAAAATAGCTAAAACTAAGAACAAACTAAAACTACTTCCAAAAACATTCAGCTTTGATATTAATGAGTTTTTTGGGTTCATTGAGAACATGGTTGTTGTTCAATAATAAAATTATTCCTCAAAAATACAACTTGCCTAATAATTCTGCACTCCCTGTAGGAAAGTGGTGCGCAAAAGCAGGGTAGTGACAGAATTGATGCGCATTATTGATATTTGAAGCATGTGTACCTGCACATGCATGCTTATTAACACACGGGTACTGTGGAATATATTTTTACTCACCTAAAGCGCTCGTGCTCTCGTCCACTCCCTGCAAAAAAATCAGCAGCTGTGCGGCGTCTGTGGCATCGGTGCTCTCATCGCATGCGATGGAGTAAAAGTCAAAACAGCTTTATCAGACAGTTGCAGTTTAATGTTGGCTGACAGTCTTCAGTGCGTCGCACAACTGTATTTCTGGACATGCTGACGTTGTTGAAGTCCTGCACTTTTTTCGGGCACATTATTTCGGTGACTTTAACGAGGCAGCGTTTTATGGGGTCTCCATCTGAAAAAGGCTCGCCATGTCTTGCCATGAGTTGGGCGACCTCATAGCTGCTATTGGAGCCCTTTTCTGGACCTTTCGAGCACGAAAAAAATACTGTTGCTGACCCCGCAGGAGAGCTACCCTTTGCTTTAATTTCTGCTCTCGCTCAGCACCAGTGTAGGATGCATAGGCCTGATGTTTGGTTTCATAATGACGTCGTACATTATACTCTTTCATAACTGCCACAGTTTCAGTGCAGATCAAACAGACACACTTCCCCTTTAATTCTTTGAAGAAATATTCACTCTCCCACTGTGTCTGAAATTTTCTGCACTCACTTTCTACCTTTCGCTTCTTTGGTTCTGCCATGTTTGGTAACTTGGGGTAAATTTCTTCTGTGATTGTCCTTTTTGGTGGAGCAACTGCCTTGATCAACACTGGCTCCCCCTGGTGTTAAAACTAAGAAGTGCAATACACTCAAGCAAAAGTTGAAGTGCGGGCCATTTTCTATTCTATTTATAAAATTACTTGCGGGCCAATTAAACATGGACCAGAGTTTGGACACGCGTGCCTTACAGCATCAGACTCATAAGATCAGGCTGCGTTTTATTCCAGTGATGAGCCCAGTGTGTACTGTAGCCATTGTTTCATGTTTTCTGCTGAAAGTAGGTACACCTGCTGTGATCTTCAGCTGCTGCAGCCTGTGTGGTTCAAGACTCAAAGATGATCTTCTCCATACCCTGGGTGCATGACTGGTTATTTGAGTTCCAGTTCCCTTCCCATAAGCTCAAAGCAGCAGCTCAAAGTGGCCACTCTCTCCTGACCACTGACATCAATAAGGAGCTTTCACCGAGAGAGCTGCTACTCACTGGAGATTTTCTCTACAGCACAGTGGTGTGGTGGCTAGCACTGTCACTTCACAGGAAGAAGCTCTGTGGTTCTGTCCAACTAAGTCCAAAAGCAGTGAGTTGTGAGTTAGTTGATGTTTTAAATGTTTAAGTTTGAATGGTTATCTGTCTCTCTGAGTTTACGCTTTGATAAACTGGTGATAGCTGGGATAGGCTCCACATCCCCGATGAGCCTGAAATGGATATGCTATTTAGAAAATGTTCATTTTCATTTTTCATTTCATTGTAATTCTGTCTTAACACATCTCTCCACAATCTCATTGAGGTCAGTGTCATCCTAACAGTGAGCACTCAAATCATAATAGAAATGTTTCGTTGTACCATGAAGGCGATCATTTACAACAGGTTCATGCTGATTTTTGAAGATCCTTCTCTGTTACTGGATCCAAACATCCCAAAACTGTCCACTTCATGTAGTGGACAGATCCACCATTTTGCTGCAGCAAAACGGTGGATCGGTTTACTTTAGGTGTCTGTGGTTAAGGTTTGTTTTCAGTCTGTGTTTGTGATCATGTCAAAAGAAAGAAAATCAACAGCGGCTTTTTCGTCCCAAGAAAATACAGCTGAGGCACTCTGGTGACTGGAAAAGAGCGTTACGCTCTCTACAGCCTGTTTAAAAGAACTTTGAACAAGTGTGGTGCAAACACACACACACGGCTTGTACCTGGTTGTGCATATACACTCACATTATTACAGTCTCTCCATTGTTAAGGCTCCCCTGAGCCTTCCTCTTGGTCTGTGGCACATCATCTCATTTGACCATTTAAACAATCCCCTAGATGCATCACAGAGACGGTGCAGCACCCATATAATTAAAACCCCAGAGCAGGCTGCAGTGTTTGTGTGCACATGGACTGATACATGAAGACTTGTCTATGAATGTGTTTGTCTCCATGTAAATGCATGCGTGTACATTTGTATTAATTCATGTTCTGGCTTGTATATGTAACGTTTGCTCATGGAAACTCTTACCTATGGTCATGAGCTGAGCACTTCATTTCTTATTTATCAACACATGTGAGAGGAAGAAGCACTGACCAGAACTGTGTAGATGCACATACACACACGAGGGGGGGTTGGCATATTGGAGGAGCAACTGGGGAGAGAAAAAGCTGCAGGATTACAGGGTGTCTGGAAGGAATGCATGGTGATAAACTCTCAGGTAACACTGTGGCTTAGGAGAGCTGGCTGACACTGATGCCTGGAACAGTTAGACTGACTAGGGCAGAGCAGTTACCAGAGAATTATTGAGGGAACACACACACACTTCAGCAACAGTAAAATGGAGCACAGCATTAGCAAATTTACTCAGATAGTTTGAGCTGTTACCGAAACAATGGCTCAGAACGAGAGTGAAGATCTGCTCTACTGAATATATATTTGATATTTATGTATTATAGAGAAGTTTTATTTTGAGAAACAAAAAACTGCCCAGGACGCTTCTGTGATATGAGGATTGGAATCTGCACACGGTAAATATAAAATTGTATGTTCCTAATAATAATTGTACAGTTATCATATCAAAAATGTATCAGAGAATAGAGAGAACGGCAGCAGGATAACTGAAGTCACCAGAGGTTGCAGAACCGATTTATGCCTTTCCCTCCTGTTTCTAACAGAGTGGATTATCCTCTGCTGCACTGTGTTGCATGACGCAGCAAGAAGGAAGTCAAGGATCAAATCTGTTTGCTCCTCTGTAATCTTTCTTGTTCTGTCAGCATTTATTGTTTTTTGAGTCGTCTAATCTTCTGCTCATTTTGCACACAGGTATTTTTAACTTCTCACCATTCCAACAGGAATCATATCTTAGCATGGTTCAGTATCTTCAAAGCTCTGCCAGTGTAGAGCTCCGACACAGTTCTTCTTAAAACATGTCCCATAGACATTGGCCATTCTGACACTGAGTGGTAGGTTTGGGGTATTCTTGGCCATTTCCTGGTTCCTTCTAGTTTGGAATTGGTTTAAGCTGTTCAACGGTGGTCTCCTTTCTTCTTTAGCAAAACTATGTCTCTATCCATCCAATCTTCTCAAGTATGTCAGACTCTTTGTACTAAGCTTTTACTACAGTACCTTTTCAATGGTCACATGCCGTGATCCACACTCTTTGCCCTACATTAAATGAGACTTCCTTCTCCTCTTCCGAGCTCTGCCCACTCTCTGACATCATGAAGGAGCATCGATTCAGCTCCTCCGCTCGGGAGTGGTTACTAGCTTTTGGTCGATTGTTCGATGCCCTCATTATTTACAGCATTTTGGTGCTCTACTCTGCTTTGGCATTTTTGCCTATCCGGTTTTTAACTAGTCTAATGGTCTGTTTGACCACCCTATTGGCCTGGGGTGTATACAGAGGAGAATAGATCCTCATCACTCTATTCTGTCGATGATCGCCAATGATCCACTTGAGTATTACAAAAATTTGTTCCATTGTCTGTCCATAGTTCCTTTGACACACGTAAAACACTGCAAACTTGCTCTATCATTGTAATCACACTGTTGACTCTTCTTACCACCTAGGTAACCACATAACCTGACATGGAGTCCATGAACACTAGTGGGTACTTTTTCCTGGTCACTCCCATTGATCCAGCCACATCCATGCACACTGATCCCCAGGGAATAGGGCTGTTTTTTGTTTGGCTGTCATCTTCATCCAGCATTGCATTGACCACACATCTTGCATTCATGTGGACCCATCAAATCTGGTGTTCAGGAATCCAGCATTACTTTTCAAATTCCTTCAGTGTGGCTAGGGTACCTGATCTAACATGTACAACATCCAATGTGGACTTGTCCGGGACCACCCGTCCTTTGGCAGTCTCGTCACTTTTTCTTCTTGGGAGCTGCCTGGCACTTTCCTATTTTTCTCTTCTTCTCCTTGCTTGAGAATAAATCCCCAATAGCACTTTCCTTGAACCATACAATGAGTCATTCATATGGTTGCTCTGTGTTCTCGTCCTTTTTTTTTGTGGCTTCCTGCTGAACTGAACTGGGCCTATTTCAAGATCGGATGTTCTCCCATCTTCACTATCTTACATTTGTTGCTTTTGTATTTTCCACCATAGCTTACTGCAGGTACCTGTGTACCTGACTCTGCATAATGACGTTGATGCCTTGTGCCAGTTCTTTTAAAGCACTCCAGTACTGCAAGCTCTTTTATTTAGGTGAATATTTCTTCTCTACATATGTTAGAGGTAGCTCCACAAGCATATTAACCCTCTACTCATTTTCACCATGACTTCATCCCAACAGCTGATTTTTGCCATTAAGTAGCTTGTTGGATACCTCTGTTGGAGTATCACCGGAGCTTGTATCACCTTCTTGAGTTTTTCCAAGTTGCCTTTGTCCATTGCTGTCCACACCCAATCCTTACGGTACATCACCCAGGGATGCCAACTGTTTAGGCCCCAGCTACCTTTGTACAGAGGTTTTTAGCAGCACTCTGTTCAAAGAGTGGGCATCTCTGATTGTATGGGTATTACCCTGATAGGTTAACAGAAACTAATTTAAGCTGGTGGGGGCTTTGAAGCCTTTGTTGTTTTCAAAGTGTCTTCAAAATTTTATAAACGCGCACTGAAACTCACCCAGCTGGGGTGTATAGAGCCATTAGCTCCAGGCCTTGTGACCAAGCTCTCTCCAAAATTCATATAATTGAAGCTTGGCAACAAAGACATTAGAGATAGAGGCTGAATTTTCCTAATCTACACACAAGAGCTAGCTTTTAGAGATACACAGAGGAGTGATATCAGAAAGTGATGTCATCTACACACCCACCTCTTAAATGACATTGTTTAAAGATTTGAAGCTACACTCGTCATTTAACTAAAATGAAATGCAAAAGTTAGAGATGCGTTCAAGGTTGATCACAGTGAAAGATGACAGGTGAAAAGGAAAAGCTTCACTGGTACACGATAAAAGAGTGAAACAGAACAGATTTACAGGATCTTACACTGAAGGCTTGACCTTTTGCCAAGACACTTAGTGATTCTTCAGACTGAATATAAACTGTTGCACATCTTCAGCTCATCTTAAAATTAAATCTGTAGTCAGAAAAAGACATCTCTGAAAGATCTATGTATACTGATATTATTGCCAGCTGCTTCACTTGCTGTGCTCTGACCTCCTACACTGTTCACCATCCAGAGGTTTCTGGCTCCTGAAACATTGTGGGTGCTTAGTTGGCTTCCAACGTGCCCCATGGTGTGTTTTAGGGCTGTGGCAGGTTCGGGGGCGTAGGTGGAAGGATTTTACACAGCCACTCTCTTCTAATGCTTTCTGCCCTACTGAACCCAAATGGAGGAAAGCCAGGCGCTGCCATTCTCTCTCTCTCTGTCTCTCTCTCTTTCTCTCACCACTACCAACCTCTGTCCTCCAGCAAAATATACATTGACCTTTGCACTTGTGAGGAGGCGGGATGAATGAAAATAAGGTTTGAATTCAGGCCTTATTTTTTCATCCTGTGTGCTCTTCTTTCGTTCAGTCTTTGAATTTTGTGAAGCTTTTCAAACAGGAAATTAAGTAATCAAATGAGATATTTCTACTGTTTACATGATATGGAGGTTAGATATGGGGACACAGCAGCCACTACATAGACATCAAACAGAATCTGTCAGTTCTCTCCAATATGGTTTGATCTGATTACAGTAACTACATCCGGAGACAGAAAGATAGAAAAACATATGTGCTGGTCTCATATTCCACTTCATTTGTTTTTACACAGATTTTTAAATGACCTAAATGTAATGAAACGTGTGAAATTTAACCACTGTCACCACTAGGTGGCAGTGTTTTATGAGAACATGTAATTGCCCCATCGTAAGAAACAAGAAACTGCAGAATTTGCCCCGAGTTTGTGGTGAAGCAATAGTTTGTGCCTTTCTGTGAAGTGTGTTTTGTTGTCACAAACTGGTACTTGCTTGCTTGTGAATGTGGCTCACTATCTGTGTTGGAGTGTGACTGACTGGTTATCAGTTCAGTTAATGACATTGCTGAAGTGGAGAAAAATATGCTGTGGATGATAGTAAGCATGTATATATCTCAGAAATAGACATTGACGAACTACCGGCTATGACGGCGTAGCAGAAAGCCACATTTTTCGGAGCTCCGCTGCATTTCTTCAAATCCTGAAGTTTCCTACTCCACACTTTTATAAATTCTTATCTCGTTATACCCAAAGGAAAAGACAAGCTACAGAACATGTCAAGAAACAAAGTAAATCATCTCACAAAGAACTGGACATGAGTTTGTGGCTTGTGAAGCTAGCGTGCTACATGATGGCGTCGAGGACGAGGAAGAAACTAACGAGGATGTTACATCAGCTACACCGCCAGTTGAAAATCAAGGTGAAATTATGAAAGCTTAAGTCAGAGTTCTCTGGCAGACTGGACCGTGTGCTTTCCGCTGTGCAGGGGGTGCCAGAAGACATACATGGATGTGTTAACAGAGTGACACAAGCGGAAAATCGCATTTCCCAAGCCGAGGACAATGTGTCCTGTCTACAAGTTACAGTTAAAAAGATGGAAAAGGAGGCAGAGACGCTCCCCTCAAAGGTCGATGACCTAGAGAACAGAAGTCGCAGGTCCAACTTGAGATTGATTAACCTACCTGAAGGAGCAGAAGGAAGAGATGCATGCACTTTTATGGAGAGCTGGCTCCCCGAAGAGCTTGACCTGGGACTGCTAAGGAGCCCACTGGTTGTTGAAAGATGTCACCGTCTTCACTCAAATAATCCTGAGGCGCCTCGGCCCGTCGTTATGAAGTTTTTAAACTTCAGAGACAAAGTATTAATCCACAACGCTGCTCGACAGAAAGGGAAGGTCTTCTACAAAAATCAGCAGGTGATGTTTTTCCCTGATGTTTCGGCGGAGCTTCATAAACAACAAAAATTATAAAGAGATCAAACAGAAGCTGCGAGCTAAAGGAATTCGTTACGGAATATTGTATCCGGCACGCTTGAGGGTCACGCACGAAGGTCGCACAATCACGTTCGAATCCCTTGCCGAGGCAGAACGTTTTATCGAGAGCTTGGACCATAGAACGTAGACTACAACAGAAACAGGCTGATGGCTTAATACGCACGATCTGATATCGTCGTGTTGGTGTTGTTCCCAGATCAACATAGTAAATGTTGTTCCAGGATCAACATTGGAAGTGACCAATGAAATGACTGCAGAGAAAGCATCAGAAAGCTTGAAGAAAGTTAAACAGGCCTTTTACGATCAAGGGGAGAAACCTGGGAGGTTACTAGCTTGGCGTCTTAAACAACTGCAAACAGAAAGGGCAATTAATTCAATTAGGAATATTCAAGGTGAATTAGTAGTACAACCACAGGAAATTAATACAGTCTTTAGGGAATTTTATGTAAATTTATACAGCTCTGATTGCTTGAATATAGATACTTTTCAGGCTATGTTTCTAAATGATCTTGAGTTTCCTTCTCTTCCGGATGACCTTCGGCTTACTCTTGATGCTAATTTAACAATTAAAGAAATTCAGGAGGCAGTTGAAATTTTGAAATCAGTGAAAGCTGCTGGGCCTGATGGACTGCCTATGGATTTTTATAAAAAATTTCAATATAAACTCTTAAAACTGTTGCTAGATATGTATTCTGAATCCTTTGAAAATGGTTTGCTTCCACCCTCTCTGAGAGCTGCATTGATTACAGTAATCCCTAAACCTGAAAAATCCAGAGATGCTTGTCAGTCCTATCGGCCAATTTCTTTACTGAATGCGGACATGAAAATTCTTAGCAAGATATTGGCCCTGCGATTGGAGAAATGTCTCCCAGTAGTCATTAATAAAGATCAGAATGGTTTTGTTAAATGTGAGAAGATTAATAAATGTCCTCTACGGAAAACAGAGACGCTTGTGATACTGCAGTGCAGTCGCTAGATGCCGAAAAGGCCTTCGACAGAGTTGAATGGCCTTACTTATTTGATGTATTGGCTCGATTTGGATGTGGTAATAAGTTTTGTAAATGGGTAAAACTTCTTTACTCCCAGCCCACTGCTGAAATTCTCACTAATAATAATATCTCCTCGCCTTTAATATCTCTCGGGAACCCGTCAGGGGTGCCCTCTATCGCCACTTCTCTTCACGATGGCCATAGAACCGTTTGCCATGGCTGTTAGGAAGCACGTAGATATTACTGGTATTAAATTGGGCAACCAAGACAACCGGATAGCACTTTATGCGGACAATGTTGTGCTCTTTTTGAAACAACTAGATAGATCGATTCCAACTTTATTAAACATAACTAGCTCCTTTGGACGCTTTTCTGGATACAAAGTAAACAACTCCAAATCCTCTTTAATGTTGCTGAATGAAACGGAGCGAGTTAATTATCTCAGCTCGCCTCAGACATTCAAACCATCGGAATGTTTGACTTACTTGGGAATTCAGTATAGTACCAGATGTTAACAAGATAGCCAAGGTTAACTACGAGCCTACTGTTCAATCTATTACTGAATCGATAGATAGGGTGGGCAAATCTACCCATATCAACTATTGGGCCGATTAATATTGTGAAGATGAGTGTACTCCCTAAACTCCTCCACTTATTTCAGAATATCCCTCTACCAGTACCTGTAGGTCTCTTTCTTAAATTAAAGAAAATTATCACCAATTTTATTTGGCAAAATCGTCGCCATCGGCTTCGGTTAATTCTACTATATCTGCCTTTTGACAGCGGTGAGCTTAAGGCTCCTAATGTGCAGTGGTACTATTGGGCTGCACAATTGCGCATGATGATGTACTATTGTTCATCTGATCCACCTCCGGCATGGGTTTGCATGGATTCGTTCTTACTCAATTCAGAACTGCCTTTGAGTGCATATTTGTACTCAGCACCAGTTAAAACTCTTAAAAGAAGCATAGCATTCCTATTATTTAGAACATGATCAATGTATGGCACAAAGTACATGATGTTCTGGGAGTAGGGAATACCCTATCTCGTTTTAGTCCGATTCAGGGAAATTAACATTTTAAACCTGGTATGATCGATGCAGGATTTCAAACTTGGACTAGATCTGGGTTGAATAAGATTGAAGACCTTTTATGTGATTTTGTAATGATGTCATTTGAACAGCCGAGAGTTAAATTTAATTTACCTAAAACACATTTTTTTTTAGATATTTACAAGTAGGGAGCTTTGTGGCAACCTCACAAAATAACACTTTGGCCCTACCTGACCTATTACTAATAGAAAAAGCAGTTTCTGATATCGAGAATAGAAATATTTTACTGCTATTATTTGTTGCTATTTTATAATCGTCATTACCATTTCATGTGATGTTGCATTCAGATGCATTCAGATGTTCAAATATATTGGTATTATATTAGTTTTTATTACAGGTTCAGTTATAATTTATATTACAGGGGTTATCATAATCAAATATTAACAGGTTTATTACAGGTTGTTCTAAAATTTAAAGGTTTTCGAATGTTTTATATTCTTACATATAGTCTTCCGTGGGTGAGAAAACTGAGTTGCAGGCTGACAGGAAACGGCGTGCTTTTGCAAAAGTGAAACCAAAACCAGAGTCTGGGTTTGTATAATGAGTTTATACATTTTACATAGAAGTTAAGATCATCACAACACAGGATGGCCTTAGCCTGGTTGCCTACGTGAGGTCAACTAAGGTGCAGAGAGCAGATGCACACTCTGTGCACGCGCAGAGACATACACACACACACTGTTAGGGTGTAGGTGAGAGTTGACTGATGAAGCAGTAGATGCACGATGCGAGAGCTGAGCTGGCTTACGGGAAACCACCGGGGAGAAGATGGAAGCCAGTGTACTTTTAATTGTGCCTTGAGTTGTCAAATAGAACATTTGTGGTTTTGAAGCTGATGTATGTGATGACGCAATGAGGGGGCGTCACTAAATATACTCTGATGCATATAAAACTGTATTTTGATGTTAGGAGGATGAGATTGTGGGGCTGTCTGCTTACGGAGTCCGCTCATTCTCCCACGCGTGTCATTTCATTAAAATCATCGTCTTTACCCTTTGGACCAGTGTGATTACTTGCATTCCTCCTGTGTTTCCTTCCCTATATTTTTGAACCTTAACATTTGGGGGCTTCGTCCGAGGGGGGAAGTGAGACAGGACGGAGAAAGGTCCGAGGCGTCAGGCGCTCAGGCATTGGTCAGTGGTCAAAGTGAGTGACAAGCCGGCATATAACAAAAGGTAAGGCACATACCTGTTGAATTTTCCAAAATGTGCTAGATTGGACATGTCAAATTAAAGTCTACTCACTGAAAATTACTGGGGAAAGTCTGTTTTGATTTTGGTGATAATGAAAGTAATAAAGTACAGTACTGAGAAAGTTAAAAGCGGTTGGAGCCGCTGAGAGAATTAAGAACGGTTGGAGCCGTTGAGAGAATTAAAGCAGTGGGAGCTGCTAATTTAGTGTGCTAGGGAATTTGGTTGTTTTGAGGGTTGGAGCCCTATGGGTCATGGACTCTATTTTGTGACGGTCATTTTGTGGGTTGGAGCCCCTATGTCCATAAGAATAGATCTGCCTGATTCTTACTCCTGGTTGGGAGTGTAGATTGTGGGTTCAAATTATTGTAAATTTTTCTAGAACGACAGCGGCGTCTGTTAAGAAGCGCATTTTCTCCTTGGTAACGCTTGCACTAAGGCAGGACGCTGACCTTAGGCCTACTAGGACAGTAGGGATAGTACCGTCGACAGCGGGAGAGAACTTGGGAACCTCTGAAATTGCTAGGAGTTAGAGTCTCCTATCTGCGCTTTTTTGGCTACCTGTAAATTAAGTTAGGGCTAGAAATGTGGACGGAACGGTTGGAGCTGGTCCGGTGAATTGAGCAAAAAAGTCTAGGACTTATCGGTTGGAGCCGTTACGTAAATTTATCAAAATTATATAGGTGTTAAGAGGCCTGAAATCTGTGCAGTTGTAATTAATAAGACGTCTGTAATATAAAATATGAGATCTATGAGTAGGATCAATCTCTGTGTCAGTAATGCACAGCCGGATGTGCACGGATGGTGTGTAAATGCAAATGAGCAGCGGAGACGCGCAGAGAGGGTGGTTTCAGTTCTCGAGAGGACTGAGCGCTTTGCTAAATGCCTGTATATAAGAGGTTGGTTTTGCTTATTATGAGAGTATGAATACAGTTTGAATATATTAGTGTGGATGTATAGTAAATGACTGAATTTTGATAGATGTATATTTCGTGAGCCATAAATGTTGGTGTGTTTTATTTTTCAGTTATGTGTGTGTGTGGGAGAAGCGGGGTGTGAGACGATGAGAGGTTTCAGTTTTTTTTCTTTTCTTTTGACTTGCTCTTTCTGATCATGGAAGGCATGTTTAAAATACTCGTATGAAAGCGTATTTTGTGTGATTTTAACTGTGTGAATGCTGTCAGTATGTGATTTGAGTGACTCTGCATGATTTGTCTGAGTGAGTGGAAAATGGAAGTTTGAGAGAGAGAAGGCAGTGTGTGTGTGAGACGAGTCATGGCGTCTGAAAGAGGTTAGAATATTTAAAAGTGTGTGTGAGAGGAAGGTGTGTGGGACTGATGGATGTCAGGGGAGCACCCAGAGAAATAGACAGAGTTAAATTCTAAGAAGATGAAGCGGATGCATGTTTTAAGAAAAAGTAATAAAGTAATAAAATTATATTAATTACAGGTTTTAGAAAAGAGACAGACTGAGAGAAATAAATACAGGAACTAACAATTACATTAATGAATTGAAAATGCACGTACACAAACGGTTACATGTGAAATTATTGTTGGAAAGTTTAATAAAGAAAGCAGTTTACACTCCTTTAATTTCCAGAACCAGTGTGTCCCCTAGGCCTGATAACACCCTTGCCCAGTGGGCTCCTGTAGTAGGCGGGCATGGAAGGCTGGACAGCCCATGACGGGTAAGATCCCACCTCGAAACCCTGGGACAACCTAAGGCAAGGCGCAGTCACGATTGCTCGAACCTAAGTCCCGGAGTGACCTTGGAGTCACTGGAGGAGACGGGATTTAACAGGTAAGGCCACTGGGCACAGGCAGAAGGGAAATGTCATTCACAATGACCAGTGATGAGCCAAAGAGAGAAAACACACCCTGTCAAAAGGAGTTTGGAACACTGGAAAAGAAACATTTACAAGATCACAAAGATCATAAAGAAACATTTATAGAAATCACACATACAAACGGAAAATGCACTAACCTTACAGAGATAAGCTCATGAAGAGTAATGTATGGATAGTGATTAAAACTTGGCTAAGAACACAAACATACGTAATTAAATCAGCCTGGTAATTTCATGAGGGTTAAAATGGTGTGAATGTTGGAGAAAATACACTTAAAACACACTTGGATAAAATAGAGTTGTGGAATAACTCAAACGAAGCTGTATGACAAGGGAGTGAGTTATGGAAAAAAACAAAAAACAAAAGAGGAGTAATTACTTAGGAGTGCTCTTGCACTGATTTATCAAAGTAAGTGATTAGTATAGAAAGAAAATGAAAATAATTCAATAATGTGATAAAGTTTAAACATGTATTCCTCTTGTTAAGTTGGCTGTTGAGCTGTGGGTTTATGCAAATTAGCTGGAGTGAGTGAGTGACAAAGACACTTCCTGTGTGTGTGTGTGTCGGAGGCTTTCTGTTCAGTTCAAGAGAGATCGGGGCTGATGAAGAGTATTGGGAGAAATATATAATGGTAAAGTATCAGGATATTTGATTACGGTGGTCAGGTCTGTTCAGAGGGCAGATTTGGACAGGAAATTTATAATTTAAGGATGATATGTTGTTGAAATTGGTTTTATCTTGTGCTGAATGAAAACGGTCTTTGATCTTTTGACGAGGTTTTCGTGTGTTGAATGGGTGAAATTTAAGATTGTTTTAGATTTTGAGGCTGTTGTTTCTATTTCAAGAGAGGGAGTTTTGATAAACATGGACATGTCTAAAAGGGCCCATAGTTTTTGTAACAGTGCACTTAGAGAAAAAAAACCTGTCAGGTGATTTTGTTTTGTACTTTGATGAGCTAATAATTAGCTCTCTTTTTCATTTTGTTCTAAGCAGGCCTGGAAGAGAGTGAACCGACGACGCTGACAAAGTTACCAAGTACGAAAATCAGGTGGGCAGTACGGATTATAATTGATTACAATCAGAGACTGATCGGCGGCAAGTCTCTGTCTAAAAATGGATTGATCGATTCAATCCAGTCAAAAGTATAGAGAACTATTTTCCTAAAAAGGAAAACGAAATAAAACAAATGATTGAACTGATTTTGCTGATGTGGAGCATCTGATGACGTGCGCGGAAGGCTGCAGATCAGCAAAAAAAAAAAAATATCATGTGTGAATGCATGGGAGTGAATGCGAGTGGTTGGACCAAGGGGGGAAATAAATAAAAGGTTGACAAACAGGAGAAGTGGAAGACTTAAATCTGGGGATGCTGATGTTCTTTTGAGTGAATGTCTGCTTTGTTGATTTGGGTTAGACCATATTAATACATTATAAAATGCTAAAAGGGAAACATTGATGTAACTTAAGTTACCATTAACTGAGGTAACACATGATTAATAACTGTTCTGTTTAAGTTTATTTTGTGTCATGACACAGATTGGATCATATAGGGGGAGAGTTGAGTAAAGGTTTTGTTTTCAGGAAATTCCAAGGATCCAGAGTTCAATGGAGCAGCGAGTTGGAGAAGATTTGACATGATGATTAAATTGATTTTGTTCCTTAAACACAGGTTTTCAGGGCTGGAGCAAAACACCGGAGAGGAGAATTGCTGAGCTGTTCTGAGAAATGAAATGACTAACCTTTTTTCCTTTTGATTTGTTAAGCTTGGGTGGAGCATGTTGAGTTTTTTGCCACATGAGATGTGTCAAAAAAAAGAGAGGGATTTAAGATTTAATTTGTTTAATTTGAAAGGGGTTTTACTAGGATTTTATAATGATTGGGGTTGTTTGATAATCTAGAAATAGTAAAACTGAGGACTTGTTAAAAGAAAGGATTAAAATGAACTGAATTAGGTTTAGAAGATAAATTGCTGGTGTTAATAAGAAGTTGTACACCAAATTTAAAGGGGAAACTGTGGGAATAAAGGATATGCTTTGGGGGAAAATAGTGAACATTTTATGAGTAGAAAATGTGGGATTTCTTTTTGATTTTTAGGATAAGTTGTAACAGTGACATAATGCTAGAATGTTGTTATAATGTAGGCTTTAGAAACAGATAGTAAATAGATTTATTTTTAGGGTAGAGGAGAGCTTTTTATGAGGATGTTAAGAGTGCTATGGACTCGAATGAATAATATTGGAGATTATATATGTAGAAATGATTTTTCATACACATTGCATTTTTGTGCCTTTGACGGAGTTGTGGCTCAGAGAGTCGTCTCTTGAGGGTCACAAACTTTTGGTTAACGTTATGATTAGCCAATCTACTGTGAGAATGACCTGAGTTATTGAAGGATTGCACACGCTTACAGACATATAGAGTTCATTAAGACCTGACAGTATTGATTCCAGGCAAAAGGCCTGAAATCCATTTAGCATTTAACTGAATAGGAGTTTCGTTTGTAACTAAATTGGGTAACATGAAAAATATGGAGATAACACATGCAGTTCTAAATTAGTCCTCTTATATAAAATGCAGTTACAGGATAACAAATACTTGTTGAAGGGATCAAGTTTTTGCTTTAAACCAGGTCCAAGGGGGGAAAAGCTTATGTATTTTGGTTAAAACTGATAAAATATAATGACTGATAAAATATAATTAGAATGTACCATTACATTAAAAGCAGCAAAATGAAATAAAATGATAGATTCAAACAGGTTATCACCTAGGAAATGGGAGTTCAAAATACAGTTAGAGTTCAGCTTTTAGCTATGATGAAGTTTATTTAGGAGCAATTAACTAGGTGCTTACACTTAGTGATTAAAGTGATTGTTTTTCTTTGATCCTTTTAGTAGAATAAGCCCTTATAATGATTTTATGATGATTTTGCTTGTGATAGGTGACTTTAGATGAGAGGCACTTGCAGCAGCAGGGACAGTTTGTGCACAGGATGTTGATGATCAGATAAGGAGCAATAGGAAGCACATGCAGAGACGTGCTTCCTTTGATCCTCTTAAAGACAACGCTTTCAGAGGTTCACAAATGCTGAGTACGGTTGAGTGAGATATAAAATAAAAGTCAAAAACCAAATACAAAATTAGGTTCATGCTTTGAGTAATATTAGCTGGAATCAGGTTTGAATAAAGTAGGGGGAAAGTGTTTTCTATCCTTTACAGGAGAAGATTTCCACGAGAGAGGGACCAAGGACAACCTGACTTTACCCATGGAGTGTTCTTAGGGGGAGCTGGCATTTCTAGAGAGGGTCAGAGTAATGTTATAAGTGTATGGTGACCCTTTTAAGGGTCACCAAGAGAGGGAGTATCGAGAATAGAAATATTTTACTGCTATTATTTGTTGCTATTTTATAATCGTCATTACCATTTCATGTGATGTTGCATTCAGATGCATTCAGATGTTCAAATATATTGGTATTATATTAGTTTTTATTACAGGTTCAGTTATAATTTATATTACAGGGGTTATCATAATCAAATATTAACAGGTTTATTACAGGTTGTTCTAAAATTTAAAGGTTTTCGAATGTTTTATATTCTTACATATAGTCTTCCGTGGGTGAGAAAACTGAGTTGCAGGCTGACAGGAAACGGCGTGCTTTTTGCAAAAGTGAAACCAAAACCAGAGTCTGGGTTTGTATAATGAGTTTATACATTTTACATAGAAGTTAAGATCATCACAACACAGGATGGCCTTAGCCTGGTTGCCTACGTGAGGTCAACTAAGGTGCAGAGAGCAGATGCACACTCTGTGCACGCGAGAGAGACACACACACACACTGTTAGGGTGTAGGTGAGAGTTGACTGATGAAGCAGTAGATGCACGATGCGAGAGCTGAGCTGGCTTTACGGAAACCACCGGGAGAAGATGGAAGCCAGTGTACTTTTAATTGTGCCTTGAGTTGTCAAATAGAACATTTGTGGTTTTGAAGCTGATGTATGTGATGACGCAATGAGGGGGCGTCACTAAATATACTCTGATGCATATAAAACTGTATTTTGATGTTAGGAGGATGAGATTGTGGGGCTGTCTGCTTACGGAGTCCGCTCATTCTCCCACGCGTGTCATTTCATTAAAATCATCGTCTTTACCCTTTGGACCAGTGTGATTACTTGCATTCCTCCTGTGTTTCCTTCCCTATATTTTTGAACCTTAACACTGACTATCCTTACACCAAGCGGCAGATCTCATATTTGTATGATATGTTTATTTCCAATTCTACTGAGTCCTCTGCTGGCCGGCTGAACGCGTGGAAGAATGATATAGGAACAGATATATCTTTAGAAGAGTGGAAATCAGTGTGCTTAAAAGCTCATACTCAAACTGTTAACACAAGATTGCAGCTTTTACAAGTTAACTGGTCCATGCGAACTTATCTAACCCCTGTTAAGCTACATTCATTTGACCATTCATTTGATTTCCCCTAGGGATCAATAAAGTATTCTGATTCTGATTCTGATTAATAATATCCCGGATACATGTGTGAAATGTGGTATAGAAAAGGGAACTCTTTTCCACTGCTTATGGGAATGTGAGGAGATACAGAAGTTTTGGAGGGAGTTAACTTTAGCAATAAATAGTATCTTAAATAGAATTCTAAATCCAGACCCCAAATTATTTATATTGGGACTTTATCCACCAACTCCTACAATTCAAAAGGAAATCAGGACCCTCATAAATATGTGCCTCTTACATGCTAAACGTCTAATTGCATTGTATTGGAGAAAAATTGATAGACCAAAACTGGGGCATTGGTTACGGTACATGTCCTCATCTCTGGCTATGGAAAAGATAACCTATATTTTGAAAGGCAAGAAGGAGCAGTTTGAAATTGTCTGGAAACCTTTTAGATTATACCTGGAAGGAGCGGACCTTTCACAATTTTTGGTGGAATCTGGGGATAGATTGGAGAGACATAACGGAGTGATATAACCGTGAGGGATATGGTGGAATGACACTTTGTATAGTCCATCAGTTTTTTGTTGTTGTTGTTGTTGTTTTGTTTTTTGATTGTTTGATTGTTTTTGTTTTTTAAACGTTTTTTTTTTCCTGATGAATATGCTTTCATATTCCCGTATACGATTTATTTGATTTGTATTCTATGTGTTCAAAAAACTCAATAAACATATTGTTGCAGCTAAGCCTTCGATACCATTGATCATCAGATCTTAATCCACCACTTAAATCATATAGTAGAGATATCCAGATCTGTGCTAAACAGGTTCACCTAATTTTTGGTGGATATAACATTTTTGGTTTCAGTGGGAAACTTTTGGTGAAATGTAGTTTAATTTTCATGCGGTGTTCCACAAGGATCGGTTTTAAGCCTCTTGTTATTTTCATCATATTTTCTGCCTTTAGGCCGTATCATTAGCAGTTTCAAAATTATTTCATAACCATCAGCATGCAGACGATATCCAATTACACATCTCCTTTAAACTTTGTGAGTTAGACAAATTATCCATTCTAATGGACTGACTTAAGAAAATTAATGGTTGGATGACAATTTTCTGCAGCTGAATACAGACAAGCCTGAGTGTTTAATTCTTCCTCCAGAGAGTATCAAGCCCCAAATTAGACAACATATGTGTTCTTTCTCAATGGTAAAAGCTACAGCTCAGAATCTTGTGTTAGTTTTTGATCAGTCTCTGTCTCAGTCTCTGTTTTGATGCTCATAAGAATGTCTGCAGCAAGAGTACTGACAGGGACTAGAAAGAGAGAGCATATTTCTCCTGTTTTGGCTTCCCTTCATTGGCTTCCTGTTAAATCCAGAATTGAATTCAAAATCCTGCTCCTCACATACAAGGTCTTAAATAATCAGGCCCCATCTTATCTTAATGACCTTGTAGTACCATATCACCCTATTAGAGCACTTCGCTCTCACACTGCAGGCCTACTTGTTGTTCCTAGAGTATTTAAAAGTAGAATGGGAGGCAGAGCCTTCAGTTTTCAGGCCCCTCTTCTGTGGAACCAGCTTCCAGTTTGGATTCGGGAGACAGACACTATCTCTACTTTCAAGATTAGGCTTCAAACTTTCCTTTTGCTAAAGCATATAGTTAGGGCTGGACCAGGTGACCCTGAATCCTCCCTTAGTTATGCTGCAATAGACGTAGGCTGCCGGGATTCCCATGATGCATTGAGTTTTTCCTTCCAGTCACCTTTCTCACTCACTATGTGCTAATAGACCTCTCTGCATCGAATCATATCTGTTATTAATCTCTGTCTCTCTTCCACAGCATGTCTTTCATCCTGTCTTCCTTCTTCACCCCAACCGGTCGCAGCAGATGGCCGCCCTCCCTGAGCCTGGTTCTGCCGGAGGTTTCTTCCTGTTAAAGGAGTTTTTCCTTCCCACTGTCGCCAAAGTGCTTGCTCATAGGGGGTCATATGATTGTTGGGTTTTCTCTGTATTTATTATTGTGCTATCTACTGTACAATATAAAGCGCCTTGAGGCGACTTTTGTTGTGATTTGGCGCTATATAAATAAAATTGAATTGAATTGAATTGAAAAGTCTGTGAAGGTTCTCAGTCATCCAGGTCATCGTAGTCAAAGGAGTTTGCAAAGAAAAGCGTCTGGACTTCTTTAAGTTGCTTGAAGACGTTTCACCTCTCATCCGAGCTTCTTCAGTTCTAAGGTCAAATGGCCGAGAGTTTAAATCTGGGACTCTCGGCCATTTGACCTTAGAACTGAAGAAGCTTCTCGGATGAGAGGTGAAACGTCTTCAAGCAACTTAAAGAAGTCCAGACGCTTTTCTTTGCAAACTCCTTTGACTGCTCATAAGAACCTTACATCGTGATCTCTTACTGCTATGTGGGTATTTACCTCTTTCTAAAAAGGAGATACCAAGCAAAAGAGGAAACCACCTCTGTTACCTGTGTCTCCTGTACATGATGATGACGATGATGATGAAGATGAACTCTTCTCATACCTACCTGTTCCTTTATCTGTTGAACCTGTCACATGCACAACGCTTACTGACTTACCCACTGTTCAGCAACCTGTTCCAGTCATCAACCAGCCTATTGTTCCTGCAGTATCTGCTACAGAGGAGGAGAGTGAGATTACCTCAGAGGAACCTGTATCTATTGAAGAGGAACAAGTTATGGATAGCGAGGCACTGGAAATTTGAGCCAGCTAATCTTGCTGACACCTCGAGAGCTGAAGAAAGCCCATCTTCTGACCCAGATACTGTAGAGCCATCCAGAAATGACTTACTACAACATTCACCTCTGAGCCTTGAGGCCAAACCACCCATGAGATACTCAACCCACTCCAGGAATCCTCCTGATCAGCTGCAGTACATCAAGCCTGGCAAGCCTCTGTTAAAGAATATTCAGACATTTCTCTGTGGTTTGAGTCTGACACCAAATGAAAAGTTTGGTGTCAGACTTTTTGGAATTAGTAGGGAAAAGGCCTGTCTGGCCACATAGATGACAGGAAGTTATAGATGTAACCAGAAGTCAAGAAAAGATTTGAGACTCTTTGGCCAAAAGCAGAATTACAAAGTAAAATAAAAATGGGCTTGCCTGGGGTTTAGGTTTTTTGGCAAACTGGGGATGCTCACATGTACAGATGCTCAATGTTCAAATCAAGAATGACAATAGTAATATTGGGACCCCAAAAATGCCTTGTATAATCACCCCCAATCATGGTGTGTGTGGATAAGTGTAAGCGTAGGTTTGCCCTCCCCACACAGCTCCACAGTTCACCTACACCTACCCACTTTGGGTCTACGTGGTCATGTTTGTTGGCACATTCATAATAAGGAAACACCACATAGGGAAATTTGATTTTTGTGGATTTCTGTGGTTAATGTGATTTTTCTTTAATTTTAGTAGTTTACATGAAGCAAGGAGAAATAAATCTCTTGAATGTTGTGTGAGCAAGGCAAGGTTATCTGATGTAAGAAATCTGCAACATCAACTGAGTGGAAATAAGTTGCTTTTTTGAGCACCATTCTTGTCCACACTCCACACCAGTTGGTGGTTGTAATGTAGCACAGGGCACATGTGAGTTAGCCCAGAGTAGGCACCTGCCCCGATAAGAAGTGTGTGGCATGCCCTGGTCCCGCACCGTGGGGGGCCCAGACATGCCCTACATTTCACACTGTGGGCTGCCCACTGTGTGCCATGTGAGTCTGCCCACAATACCCCCACACAAGCCCCGAGGGGGCAGGGATGGTGGTAATCATCCTTCTTGGATACACTGAAGAACCAAGCAGAAAGCAAAGAGGGAGATGTTGTCGTGGCATCCATGAACAAGAAGAAGATAGAGGACTTTGAGTGCTCAGGTAGAGTAGAAAAGTGCTATAAACGAACAGTCCAAATGACACTTGCACATGAATATGTAAAAAGATGAATGAAATACCCATTTATGAGCATATTATAGCACCATTAGATTTAAATGATGTTTTTTAAATGGGGCATTTAATATGCTGCTCTGTGTGATCTATTTAATTGCTAAACAATGATTTAAAAATTCACTTACTGATGAAAACAATGCAAACTTGAATTAAAGGAGGATGAGATGAGGATGGGATGGAGAGGGTGGAGAGAAGATGTGAATGAGGATGTTTGATTGGATGAGTGGGAACATTAGTGCTGGTGGGCGTTTAACGTTAATACGTGGAAATCTGAGTTTGGTGGCCAGCTAAGAGCTATTAGGTTGTACTTGGCACATTGTGTGTACAGAGTCTGTGTGTGGTAGTAAAAACTCACCCATGAAAATACTAAAATGCTATATTACTCATCAAGCAGTACCATATTTTTGTTGAAATGTGAATTATAGGTTCATTCACTGATATGTTTATGGTACTCTCACTCATGTTGTTAGCAGCTTGCTAACTAAATGTTAGGCTCAGCCTCAGCAATCTTAGCTGAGTTGTACATAATTCATACAATTCTTCCAAAAACACAGATATAGCAGACGTGTGTGACACAGTTTGAATTTTCAGAAATCTCAATCAAATCAAATTACATAACTGTATCACTGAAGTGACCATTCACACTGAAACAGCTGTCCCCAATACAACACAAGTAGCACGGTATCAGTCAATCTGTGTGTTGTTAACAAACACATATGATGAGACAAGAGTGAAGCTTTCCTGCTTAACTGGCAGTGTAATCCTTCAATATGTTTTAACCTTCACATAATATTGAAGTATACAGGGAGTGCAGAATTATTAGGCAAATGAGTATTTTGTCCACATCATCCTCTTCATGCATGTTGTCTTACTCCAAGCTGTATAGGCTCGAAAGCCTACTACCAATTAAGCATATTAGGCGATGTGCATCTCTGTAATGAGAAGGGGTGTGGTCTAATGACATCAACACCCTATATCAGGTGTGCATAATTATTAGGCAACTTCCTTTCCTTTGGCAAAATGGGTCAAAAGAAGGACTTGACAGGCTCAGAAAAGTCAAAAATAGTGAGATATCTTGCAGAGGGATGCAGCAGTCTTAAAATTGCAAAGCTTCTGAAGCGTGATCATCGAACAATCAAGCGTTTCATTCAAAATAGTCAACAGGGTCGCAAGAAGCGTGTGGAAAAACCAAGGCGCAAAATAACTGTCCATGAACTGAGAAAAGTCAAGCGTGCAGCTGCCAAGATGCCACTTGCCACCAGTTTGGCCATATTTCAGAGCTGCAACATCACTGGAGTGCCCAAAAGCACAAGGTGTGCAATACTCAGAGACATGGCCAAGGTAAGAAAGGCTGAAAGACGACCACCACTGAACAAGACACACAAGCTGAAACGTCAAGACTGGGCCAAGAAATATCTCAAGACTGATTTTTCTAAGGTTTTATGGACTGATGAAATGAGAGTGAGTCTTGATGGGCCAGATGGATGGGCCCGTGGCTGGATTGGTAAAGGGCAGAGAGCTCCAGTCCGACTCAGGCGCCAGCAAGGTGGAGGTGGAGTACTGGTTTGGGCTGGTATCATCAAAGATGAGCTTGTGGGGCCTTTTCGGGTTGAGGATGGAGTCAAGCTCAACTCCCAGTCCTACTGCCAGTTTCTGGAAGACCCTTCTTCAAGCAGTGGTACAGGAAGAAGTCTGCATCCTTCAAGAAAAACATGATTTTCATGCAGGACAATGCTCCATCACACGCGTCCAAGTACTCCACAGCGTGGCTGGCAAGAAAGGGTATAAAAGAAGAAAAACTAATGACATGGCCTCCTTGTTCACCTGGTCTGAACCCCATTGAGAACCTGTGGTCCATCATCAAATGTGAGATTTACAAGGAGGGAAAACAGTACACCTCTCTGAACAGTGTCTGGGAGGCTGTGGTTGCTGCTGCACGCAATGTTAATGGTGAACAGATCAAAACACTGACAGAATCCATGGATGGCAGGCTTTTGAGTGTCCTTGCAAAGAAAGGTGGCTATATTGGTCGCTGATTTGTTTTTGTTTGGTTTTTGAATGTCAGAAATGTATATTTGTGAATGTGGAGATGTTATATTGGTTTCACTGGGAAAAATAAATCATTGAAATGGGTATATATTTGTTTTTCGTTAAGTTGCCTAATAATTATGCACAGTAATAGTCACCTGCACACACAGATATCCCCCTAAAACAGCTCAAACTAAAAACAAACTAAAAACTACTTCCAAAAACATTCAGCTTTGATATTGATGAGTTTTTTGGGTTCATTGAGAACATGGTTGTTGTTCAATAATAAAATTATTCCTCAAAAATACAACTTGCCTAATAATTCTGCACTCCCTGTATGGTAAGCTGTGGCACTGTACCTGATTTTTGTCCTTTCCTTTGGTAAACAAAGTTATTTCCACCACCAATTAAGCTACAAAAGTTACAAATTATACAGAAATCAACAACAATGCACAAAAATGACTAGTACTACATAAGAACAATTGTTGGCTTTTCTTAAAACCTCTCAGTTTAGCCTCCAAGAATTTTTTTTCCCCCAGATATTGTAGCCTTCCCTTGTCATTGTGCTGACACACTTCCTGCAGAGCAGGCACATTGATAATAACGAAAATACTTTTCAGGAGAAAAATCAAAACTAAATATATAGAAAAGAAAACTTTACGAATGTCCTTAATTTTGTGGCAGCAGGCATGTCTCGACAAGCCGGTTGTATCCCCACGTTAGCTTACAGCTGGTACCACGACTTACTACAGACGCTGATGCAAGTTTGTAACGATCTGTTAATTTAGGTTTAAAAATATGCAAATAATCTTCAGTCACATTATATTTGATTATTACTCGTTTAATGATCAGTTTGTCTGATATCAGGTAATATTAGCTAACTGGAGCCTTGTGTTTAGCTTTCGTGTTGCTGTATCACCAGTCTAAAACTGGTACCTCTGTAAAGGTCACATATATGGACTTAATCTTTCTTACTGTTATTTTACCTTTAAATTTGTGTAGTGTTCTGTTGCAGAGTGTAGCAACTCTGATTAAACACCAAGCTAAACCTGTGTCAATGAATACCGGAGTCCGAGTACAGTTGACTTTTTACTCTCAGAACCTTCAATTGACAAGCGGTGAAAAGGCGTTGCCTGAACAATGTTCCCAAGTGGATTGCTGTGGATAAGCCTCAGAGCACGACCGCATGTCACTCCCCCTCTCAGAGCAACCAGGAAGAGGAAGTAAAAAGGAAATGAAGCAATACAGGTAATCCAGCAGGAAGTGAGGTTATCATCGTTCACCTTCAGAAAAAAAATCTTCTCATTTAACATTTTTAACCTTTTTACTGTTCTTGCTAACTTAAATACATATAAATGAATTATTTTAAAGGAAACATAAAAGATAAATGACATAAATGCTTTTGAGGCATCACAATTTGTATTTACCTGTAAAGTGTAGGGCCCTTTCTCAATTCTCAAGTACGCCACTACGTACTCGCGTTCTCGGTGAGTACCTACTCGCTGAGAACGCACGGGAGTACGAGAACGCGAGCACGGACTCGCGATATGTATAATTGGAACACCTGCGTACGTGATGATGTCACAGGTCCGGAGTTTTTACTGCCGTCCCCTCCTAATTTAGAATAGAATAGAATAGAATAGAATAGAATAGAATAGCCTTTATTGTCATTGTACAGGGTACAACGAAATTGGAGTGCCACTCCCTTGGTGCAAAATGCAATAATAAATATAAATGTAAAATATAAAAGGTACAATAAAACAATCGTAAGTACTCAAACAAAAGTAAGCATGATATTTACAGGATAGCAGCATTAATATAATGACAGTGACAGTATGGTATGGCTAAGCAGGTTCAATTGTTTTTGTGCTTATTTACTACGGTGATAGCTCTGGGAAAGAAGCTATCCCTGAATCTGTTTGTCCTGGTTTTATGTGACCTGTACCATCGGCCTGACGGTAATAGTTCAAACACTTGATTGCTGGGGTGAGAATGGTCCTTGATGATATTGCCAGCTCTGCTGAGGTACCGAGAGTTTGCAATGACCTCCAGGCTGGGCAGAGAGCAGCCAGTGATCTTCTGGGCTGTGTTGATGACCCTCTGCAGTGCTTTCCTGTCTGCAGCTGAGCACCCTGCATACCATGTTGTTATGCCGTACGTTAGGATGCTCTCTATGGTGGCTCTGTAGAATGTCACCAGCAGCCTCTCCTCTGAGCACTCTCAGAAAGTGGAGACGCTGCTGGGCCTTTTTTACCACCGCAGTGGTATTTGCAGTCCAGGAGAGATCATCAGAGATCTGCACGCCCAGAAACCTCATGGAGTGTACCCTCTCCACACGGTTCCCGTGAATGTGAAGTGGGGCCGGGTCTGCTCTGCCCTTCCTGAAGTCCAAGATGAGTTCTTTAGTTTTCGTGGTGTTCAGTTGGAGGTTGTTAACTGAACACCACTCAGTTTCACTGTGAGTAACATGTTATGAAGCTTAACTGTAATCACAGCCAAACCGGTTTACTCAGGAACAAATAAAACACTGAAATAAACCAAACATTAACATTTAGAAGTGATCTAAGTGACTTATATATCATTTTTAACCTCAGTAGTGAAACCTCTATTAATAAAAATAGTGTACATGTACATACGTGTACATACCTTAATAAAAACAAGCAGGTGAGATGTTAGAACGCTTTTATTTTTATTTTAGTGGACGCTCAATACTATAGACAGCTGCTGGGGTTTGTTAACCTGAGTAGTGAAAAGACAGTGGGGGGGGAGGGGTTGAAAACGATGTGCCGGGAGTCCGCTGTTCTTGCCGGCTCTAATAATCCTCGACCTCGCTGTCTGCTATGGAGCTGGCGGGTCACAGACGTCTCCGAAAACGTCGGAGCGCGTTTGGAAATATATGATATCTTGATAAATCAAGCAGGTATTGGAAGTTTACACAGCTACATTCTCGCTTGAAAATAACTTAAAAGTTTATTTTGTGACCCAGAAAGAGTGATATTTAAAAGTTTTTAGCCCCGCTCATCCGCCATTGCCGCGTTTGAGTTTTGGACGAAATGCATTCTGGGATATTTAGCTGTACCAAGTCCACAAAAGTCACCACCGATGCATGCTCGATAAAACGGGCGGAGCGAGAACACATCCGGGACTTTTTCGCGTTCTCGGCTTGATGCGTACTTCGAATTGGAACAGTACTTGGTCTCCGACTGATGACGTATCACGAGTACACGAGAACGCAAGTACGCACAAGTACGCATATTGAGAAAGGCCCTAGAACTCCAGTCCGCACTGACGTTTCCAAAGCGAGACAAAATGGAGGACGGTGCAGCAGGACTCGTTTCCAGTAAACATGGCTGCTTTCTTTCATTTCAACATAATTTATTGTAATAGTGTGAACATCCTTCAACAACATATATAAAAGTACCAGGACTAAATTATGCTTAGATGAGTCATGTTGGACATATGAGGTCCTTATGTGCAAATTCAACAGCCGCCCTATTCCATGTTTTTCAGTGTAGACACTGATAAATGATGCGCCTGCAGAGTTTGCATGCTCCGTTTTTGGGATTGCTCTTTACCCTCTTAGAACAATCCCACTCAGTTTCTTTTCCTGTGTGAATCGAACAGTGAATCGAAGTAATCATGTACAAATACTTTGTTACTGTATTTAAGTAGAATGTTTGGGTATCTGTACTTTACTTTTTTTCTGACAACTTTTGACTTTGAATCCATTTTTAAACAAGTGTCTGTACTTTCTACTCCTTATATTTTGTGAAACATGCTGCAAAACTGACAGACTGTTATTTAAAAGTTGCATGAAAAAGCTGTGCAGGTGTTAGTGCAGGTAAACAGTTTAGTTTGCTGCACTGTGATGGATTTAAAGTAAAGAACAGTGTGTGACTGGTGCACAGTGACCATAAAAGCAGCAGAAACAGTGTACTGTCCGTGTAGGGAATGGAACTCAGCCAGGACAACTCCTGAAACATCTGCTGACATCTGGCTGAATTCAGGTGCATGAATCTACTACTGGAGCCCTCAATAGAAATTATTATGAGTTGTGCTTCTTTTCCTCATGCTGAGCCATTAACACTGATTTTAGGTTTCCCCACCCCCTGAATCCAACTTTGACCCCTGACTGTTCACATTTTCTTCTTTAGAGGCAAAGAAAATAGAGCTGAAGAGTTACTGCTTACTTTCTTACTTTGAGTACATTTCAGAGCCTGTACTTTTTTACTTTTACTTGAGTAAAAAAAAATTAATCAGTACTTTAACTTGTACTGAAGTATTTTTCAACACTAGTATGTTTTATATTTTAGATTCCTAAAAGAAGTAGCCCCCCTTTGCTTTGTTGACAGCGCTGCAGACCCTTGTCCTTCTCTCAATGAGCTTCATGATGTCGTCACCTGACATGGTTTCACCTCACAGGTGAGCCTGTCAGGGGTCATTTGTGGAGTTTTTTGCCTTCTTAATGGAGTTGGGACCATCAGTTGTGTTGTGCAGCAGTCAGGTTGGTGCACAGCTGACAACTCTATTTGACAACTGTTAGAATTCATATTATGCCAAGAACCAATCACCTCAGTAAAGAGAGACAACAGCCCATCATTACTTTAAGAACTGAAGGTCAGCCAGTCCATGCAGTCGCAAAAACCATCAAGCGCTACGATGAAACTGTCTCACATGAGGACCGCCCCAGGAAAGGAAGACCAAGAGTCTCCTCTGTTGCTGAGGATACATTCATCCGAGTCACCAGCCTCAGAAATCACAAGTTAACAGCAGCTCAGATTAGAGCCCAGATAAATGCCACACACAGAGTTCCAGTAGCAGACACATCTCTATGTGAGGGCACATACATATAACTTGTGGAAAACTGCCATGTAGGGCATTCAGTGGCCCGTCTGAACCAGCCAAGAGGAAGTGACATATTGACGCGAGCTCTCGTGCGCGCGTGAACGGAACGCTGCACTGTTGGGAGCGAGCGGGGGGTGCGGTACCTTTCTCGTGCGTGCCATTATGGCCCAAGACACAAAGAAAGCCCCGCGGTTAGGACGAGCCTGAAAAGGAGTATCTGGGAGGTTAGAGGGGCAACGGACGGGATCGCAGTGAGTCTAGGTGGAGTTTCCCTCCGTGTGCGGAATCCGGCTCCGGTTACTGCGGACCTCCGGGCGTGGCGCTGTGGTGTAGTGTCGACGGAGATAGCGTGGGGCAGAGGAGCTGAGTGAGGGCTAAGGCTAACTGCCCTTCCCTAACAGACTGAAACTCTGGTTCACGACAGCTACACCTAAAACTGTTTATTGGTTTCACATACCAGGGACAATTCACTGGATCGGACTTTACTTTAAAGACTGGAACTATTTTTTTTTGTTTGGACATTGCAAATAATGTGATAAAACTGTGTTAACCATTCTAGATAAGAGAATTTCTGTGTTAATCTTAATTGTTTTGCTGTATTGTGATCTTTGCGCCCTTTTCTGTGGCTAGTGTGGTTTGGGAGGGGTCGAGAACTCACAACATTGGGTCATAACAGCCTGTTTGATTTGTTTTATTTTGTTTCTTTTATTTCTTTGGTGTTGGGGGGTTTCCTTTCTGTCACCCTTTGTTCCCCAGGGCCCTGTTAACATTGATAAACAGTCTTGGTTCATGAGGGCCATCTGAACAAATAAAAGGTGCCACGTTGTTTAAAAAGTCACTGTTGCATGCTTCTGTCCAACCCAGGTTGCCTTGGAGTAGGGTCACCCGAGTTGTCTGGTTAGGTACAGAAAAAACGGAGGCAGGCGAGGCTGTGTTAATATTCGACAGTACAGTGCACTCCAGGCAGTTGTTGTTTCGCAGGTTTGAGCTCTGGAGCCCTTCTTCTGTGCCTGTAGCAGCCAGACAGCTGAAACCATTCTTACAGTAGTAAGTATCAGGGTCAACTGTACTGGGGGGGGGGTCACAGACTCAGATCCCATCACCCCTTAGTCGTTCAGGGCAGCCTGTGCACTTCTACACCCCTACATAGCGGGGCTAGTAGCCCCTTACATCTACATCAACTGTTCAGAGGAGACTGTGTGAATCAGGCCTATATGGTCATATAGCTGCTAAGAAACCATGACTAAGGAAAAGCAACAAGCAGAAGAGATTTGTTTGGGCCAAGAAACACGAGGAATGGACATTAGACCAGTGGACATCTGTGCTTTGGTCTGATGAGTCCACATTTGAGATCTTTGGTTCCACTGTGTCTTTGTGCCATGCAGAAAAGGTGAACGATGGTCTCTAAATGCATGGTTCCCACCGTGAAGCATGGAAGAGGTGTGATGGTGTGGGGGGGCTTTGCTGGTGACATTGATGAGGATTTACAGTGGCTTGCGAAAGTATTCGGCCCCTTGAACTTTTCCACATTTTGTCACATTACAGCCACAAACATGAATCAATTTTATTGGAATTCCAGGTGAAAGACCAATACAAAGTGGTGCACAGGTGAGAAGTGGAACGAAAATCATACATGATTCCAAACATTTTTTACAAATAAATAACTGAAAAGTGGGGTGTGCGTAATTATTCAGCCCCCTGAGTCAATACTTTGTAGAACCACCTTTTGCTGCAGTTACAGCTGCCAGTCTTTTAGGGTATGTCTCTACCAGCTTTGCACATCTACAGACTGAAATCCTTGCCCATTCTTCTTTGCAAAACAGCTCCAGCTCAGTCAGATTAGATGGACAGCGTTTGTGAACAGCAGTTTTCAGATCTTGCCACAGATTCTGGATTGGATTTAGATCTGGACTTTGACTGGCCCATTCTAACACATGGATATGTTTTGTTTTAAACCGTTCCATTGTTGCCCTGGCTTTATGTTTAGGGTCGTTGTCCTGCTGGAAGGTGAACCTCCGCCCCAGTCTCAAGTCTTTTGCAGACTCCAAGAGGTTTTCTTCCAAGATTGCCCTGTATTTGGCTCCATCCATCTTCCCATCAACTCTGACCAGCTTCCCTGTCCCTGCTGAAGAGAAGCACCCCAGAGCATGATGCTGCCACCACCATATGTGACAGTGGGGATGGTGTGTTCAGAGTGATGTGCAGTGTTAGTTTTCCGCCACACATAGCGTTTTGCATTTTGGCCAAAAGTTCCATTTTGGTCTCATCTGACCAGAGCACCTTCTTCCACATGTTTGCTGTGTCCCCACATAGCTTGTGGCAAACTGCAAACGGGACTTCTTATGGTTTTCTGTTAACAATGGCTTTCTTCTTGCCACTCTTCCATAAAGGCCAACTTTGTGCAGTGCACGACTAATAGTTGTCCTATGGACAGATTCCCCCACCTGAGCTGTAGATCTCTGCAGCTCGTCCAGAGTCACCATGGGCCTCTTGGCTGCATTTCTGATCAGCGCTCTCCTTGTTCGGCCTGTGAGTATGGGGTGGACGGCCTTGTCTTGGTAGGTTTACAGTTGTGCCATACTCCTTCCATTTCTGAATGATGGCTTGAACAGTGCTCCGTGGGATGTTCAAGGCTTGGGAAATCTTTTTGTAGCCTAAGCCTGCTTTAAATTTCTCAATAACTTTATCCCTGACCTGTCTGGTGTGTTCTTTGGACTTCGTGGTGTTGTTGCTCCCAATATTCTCTTAGACAACCTTTGAGGCCGTCACAGAGCAGCTGTATTTGTACTGACATTAGATTACACACAGATGCACTCTATTTAGTCATTAGCACTCATCAGGCAATGTCTATGGGCAACTGACTGCACTCAGACCAAAGGGGCCTAATAATTACGCACACCCCACTTTGCAGTTATTTATTTGTAAAAAATGTTTGGAATCATGTATGATTTTCGTTCCACTTCTCACGTGTACACCACGTTGTATTGGTCTTTCACGTGTAATTCCAATAAAATTGATTCATGTTTGTGGCTGTAATGTGGCAAAATGTGGAAAAGTTCAAGGGGGCCGAATACTTTTGCAAGCCACTGTATTTAAAATTGAAGGCACACTAAACCAGCATGGCTACCACAGGGTCCTGCAGCAACATGCCATCCCATTCAGTTAGCCTTTTTCATCCATCATCATTTTGTCCAATAAATCATTTATTTTTCAACAGGACAATGATCCCAAACACACCTCCAGGCTGTGTAAGAGTGGAGCGATGGTGTGCTTTGCCAGATGGTCTGGCCTCCACAGTCACCTGACATAAACCCAATGGAGATGGTTTGGGATGGAGCGCAGAGTGAAGGCAAAAGGGCCAACAAGTGCTCAGCATCTCTGGGAACTCCATCGAGATTATTGGAAAACCATTTCAGGTGACGACCTCATGGAGAGAATGCCAAGAGTGTGCAAAGCAGTAATCAAAGCAAAGGGGGACTTTTATGAAGAATCTAAAATATAAAACATGTTCATTCATGGTTTTAATGCCTTCATTGAGAATCTAGAGTGTAAACAGTCAAGAAAATAAAGACAAATCATTAAATGAGAGGGTGTGTCCTAACTTTTGACTGGTAGTTTATATAGATATACACACACACACACATCACACAGACACACACATATACACATCTAACTAACCAGCCATCAAACTACTGGAAATACTTCCATTCTTTGTATTGATCCATCTCCCCTCCTGGTTCGCTGACTCCACCCTGCATTACATTGGACCCCAAATTAGTATCGACAAAAGGAGGAGATTTCTCACTGGCCAAGCTCAAAAGATGTTTCCCTGCCCTTTGGAAAAGGGAATGAGATTAAGGGATATTTATAAGGCTTCTCTCAGTATGCCAACGTGCTGCAGGCGATTCTGCAGGAAGACACAGAGCTGCAACATAAGATTTCAAATGGGCTCCTCCTAAAAACAGAGTTAGAGAGTCACTTTGTGCTATAATGTCCCCTCAAAGCTCTTACTGGTCATCAAATCCCATAAAGTAGCTGGTGGATGTAAATTAACTGGGGCTTAAATAAGGATTGTATTCACTTTTATGACGACTGGGGATCCAAGTCCTACTGCTTAAATGGGAAATTAAAACCTCAGAGAATTAAGCTTTCAAAGGATTTGATTTCGTCCCAAGCTTTCTGGTGCTGCAAGCATGTAAACATCGCATTGATGGAGGGGTGTTGGCACTCTGGGAGAGATTGTATCAGGCAAGAGGCCGTGAAGAGGCCGAGAACTAGAAGGACAAAAACGTGGGCGTTGAAGGAGCTGAAAAAGGGGAACACTAGATGGCCATGGAACCATCCTTGACCTCGCCTCAAGGGTCAAGTCTCCTACATTAGCTCTGGTTTGAACGTAGTAATGAACATAACAGAGAAACTAGGTCACCAAGGACGAGCTTCGAGGGAGAGAGGCAGTTGACAGCCCATCCTCCCGTCTTTGAGCCAAGGTGAGTCGCACCGAGAAAACCATCAGCTTGAGAATGTGAAAATATATGAAGCAAAAGAAAGACCAACCTCTTTTGTGTTTTTTCTCTTTCTGTCTCTGTCTCACTTTTCACTTGAAACAAAAGTCACTTTGTTGTATAAAACATGAGATGGGCATTTGGAATGGCGTTTTATTTCTACTCAAACCGTCATGCCAGATTTGGAATTCATAACATCGATCCAGGAGGGAAAAAGAAAAGAGACAGAAGGGAAAAGTAAACTCATTTGCAAAGGGAAGTACACTTGTAATTAAATTTCAAGCTAAAAGCCCTGTTCATGGTGCACTCTCATTTGCATCCTTCTTAAATATGCATGAATTTATTTTGCATGAATAGGCACAGTGTCTACACACGAGACGTCACACACAGTTTCATGCATGCAAAAAGAAATAAGAGAAAAATAAAGCCACATTTAAAAGTTCAGACGGGCTTGTTGATGTTTTGGGGCCTTTTCAGCTCATTAAAGCATTCATGTGTTCATCATGTGCTCTCCATGTGCTGTGTCAGGAGTTGTGTATCTGTTATCTTGAGTGAAGCTTAAAGGTACAAGGATTCCACGGATGCCAAGCTCCACATCACTGTGGTCTGTCTTTCAGTAGATGTTCCTGTGATTTCTGGATCAATATCATTTCTCAGTCTGATCTAATTAATTTTTTACAAGAATCTAATGAGCAGCTTCTGATTTCTTTACTGCAAGGTTATCATGGAACGTGTTATCAAAAACCAGAAAAAAAAGTCTTACAGGTATCAAAGGTTTCCCTTTGCACACAAACAAACAGCACACTCAGTGCAGCACTCAGGAGCCACTTTTCATTTCTTCATGTTTTGGGTCCAAGAAGCCAGAATTTCTGGTCATTTTTAAGCTGGTGTTAGGTTTAGTTTTCGAGGGTTGAATGTCTTCAAAAGTTCTTCTTTGGAGTTTGGCTGATTTTTCAGTCACTTCACTGTCATGGTTAGCGAGGAATTAGGAGAGAGCGAGGACCCAAGCGCAGACACAGGGAGATGAGGTGGATATGAACAAAAGCCTTTATTTAGGGCTGAACAGACGTTACAGATAAACAGCAAGGACAACTAGAAAAGAACAAAGAAAACCTAGACTGGGAAAGCTCAACTTGAAACCTGAAACATAACTAGAAAACGTGAGACGTGGAGACACAGAGGGAATGATCGGCAGAGGAAACGCAGGGGGTGACACAAAGGAGAGAACGCAGAAGTAACGCAGACGATCCAACAAGGAATAAAGGGAAGCACACACAAGGAAACGAGGAAATGGGAGACAGGCAGGGAACACAGGTGACACCAATCAGATGAGACGAGACTGGGAGACTTAGTTACTTTTTAAAAACACAATTTACAACCTGAATAGGTAATAAAGCGATAGATCTTTCAGCCCAATTCTACTTTTTCTGCATAATCCATCATACAAAATGTAATCAAATGAAAACGTCTCTTTTTAAAACTTGTTTTATTAGTTTTAATCTTTTAACTTTATGCATCAAGCAAAAATTAAATTATATGCAACATTCTCTGACTGGAAGAAATTTGTTTAACATTTAAACCTATTTTCTGCACATTCCAGCACATAAAATCAAATATGTTTTTGTGTTTACACTCACTCTTTCAAATAGATGCAAGTAAAACACAGCAGAAAATAAATAAAATCAAAGACTCAGCGGTCCTGTTGCTCTATTTTCACCTGTATAGCAGACGGCTGTTTACCCTGGTGCAGGTGTGCCGCAGCGGTCAGTAAAGGAAGAATCCGCGAGTTTCTCTGTGAGTTTCACATTACGTCGTAGCGCACTCGGTTCTTGCTCGGAAGTTAAGGGGTTTTTTCGCTGTAAAAAGAAGTTTTCTTCCCACGCAGTGAACAGTGGACACTAATGTTTTTGTTACTTTTTACAGAATCAAACTCAAAGTAAGGTCAGTACTTCCACACTTTAAACGCTGCATGCTCATACTCTCTCCCGCACTCGATATATTATCCATTGTTGATCAGCACACAGCTGTTGTCACAACGTCGCACTCGCTTACATCACTGTCATGAGACATTCTCACAAAAAAATCACAGTTTTAGTAACGCAGTAACGCAGCGTTCCTACGGGAAAGTAACGGTAATCTAATTACTGTTTTTGCAACAGTAATCCCTTACATTACTTGTTACTTGAAAAAAGTAATCGGATTACAGTAACGCGTTACTACCCATCTCTGGTCATAATGTAGAATACTTTCCTTTGCTATTATTATTATTTTTTATGTATTTCCTACATTTCATTTATGATCTTATGGACTCTTTTGGTGTTAAAACAAGAAAGAAATCAAGAAAGAAGAAAACAAACAAACAAAAAATACTGTAATGTTTTTCTAAAGAGTCACAATGACAGTCTTATTGCACACACGTGTTCATCTAGAAATCATTTTGTATGTTCTCACTAATAGCTTCATACTGTTTCTTCCAGATTTTACGATCCGCACTGAGACAAATACAAAGTGAAATGTGAAGCTGCACATAAAAATATTTCCAGTATTTGTTCTTCATTGTGCGTTTTGACCTGCAGAAAATGCGACGGTAGAATCTCACAGGATGCTAGAAACGGCATCAACGGCACCCCAATGTGAAGATTGTGTTATTAATAAATCACCAAAGCAAATACTTTGTGTTCACTAAATGGTCCACTCTCTTTCTATTAGCATCACATTTAGGCCTGGTGCACTTTAAGGAACAAGAGTATTTGACGTGACAGCATTGCACTGCATATTTAATACTGTGGGACTGGCAGAGGAAGGATTCCACTTTGTAAATAAGTAAAAAACAAAGGGAATGAGTGTGTATTTGTGTGTGAGAGAGAGCGGGAGGATGGTTACACAAGTTAGAGAGAAAAGCCATGTCTGAGAGATTACCCAGAGCTAAAAGTGTAACAGTGCTTCTCTGTATCAAATTGCATAATTCAAAAGCCATCCTTGTCCTGTTGTGTTCTGCTTCACTTCAGCCTGGGTCCTCAGACACTTCTCTGACTTCTTCATGATTGAGACATCACTGTACACAGAGAGGGAAGGATGAAGCGTCTGGCTCAGTTTGGCCCTCCCCTCATTGGAGCAAATCACAGTTCCATGTTTGTGGCGCAGCAATTGTTTTTTTCTTTCATTCCCAGAACACACTTTGCATTTTAATGAGGCCCTGGCCTGCATACTAAGTGCACATTAAGCTGGCTCTGTGGGGGTGAGTGTGTCGATACATCACGGTCAAAGTGAAGAAGCACTCTTCAAATTTTAAAATGAACAAAAGCTGGAGTTTTTCAGTTCCCCGGTGTGTGTGTGTGTGTGTGTGTGTGTGTGTGTGTGTGTGTGTGGGTGTAAGTATAGCCTGTGATGATTTTGAAAAGGTTACTTGGTTGCACTGGAGAAATTTGGGGAGGCTGGAAAAGTGGCTGACAGCTTTAAAGGGACACTGCAGAAGAGTTAGACTTCAGGGCTTCCTGAATAGTTTATTGTTAGGGTGACTACAGCTGAAGTGGTACGCACTAGTACTGATAATGAAAACTGAGCACACTAATATACATCAGCTGATCACAGATAAAGATGTTTCCCAAAATGATTGAATAACCTGAGTATTGATACATGTGAGATTTAAAAAAGAAAGTATATCAGTAAAATGTCCAGATAAATAGTCCAGCCTGGAAGTAATAAATGCATGAACTAGTTTTTCAGCATCACTCTGAGACAGGATATTTCTAACTTTAGAGATGTTGCACAAATGGAAGAAAGCAGTCTTACATATTTGTTTAATATGTGCGTTGAAGGACATGTCCTGGTCAAAAATGACTCCAAGGTTCCTCACAGCATTACTGGAGGCCAAGGTAATGCCATCCAGAGTAAAAATCTGGTTAGATACAATATTTACACCACCCTTTGGGTGGGGCTGTCACTTGGTGTTCGAGCTCTCTGCGTTAGAGTACCATTTCCTGTTCCAACACTCAGTGGTGTCTTTGTGTAGCTTATCTGCGTAGCAGTTTAATAAAAAACTTGATATGTTCTTATTTCATAGTATAATCTTCACGTGCTTCATCTGAATCACCCTTTCTGTGTGCTCACTACCTAATTTATAGCCAAAGTATTCACTCACTGTCTGTACTGTTTCGCTAGCTTAGCTTAGCTCGTAGCCGACTCGTTAGCACCATGGCTACTTCACCTGTCCCTCCTGCACTTTCCTGCTCATTGTGTCAGATGTTTAGTTACTCCTCGGCCTCCTTTAGCAGTAATGATACCTGTAACAAATGTAGCATATTTGCAGCTCTGGAGGCCAGGATTACTGAATTGGAGACTCGGCTTCGCACCCTTCATTCACCCGTAGCTAGCCAGGCCCCTGTAGCTGGTGCAGCCGAAGATAGCGTAGGCCCCGCTAGCTGTTCCCCGGCAGACCCCAAGCAGCTGGGGAAAGAGGGCGGCTGGGTGACGGTGAGGAGGAAGCATAGTCCTAAACCGTTTTTCCCCACTCGGCGACACACCCGCCGGGGGTCAAACTCTGGTAATTGGTGATTCTGTTCTCAGACATGTGAAGCTAGAGACACCAGCAACCATAGTCAGTTGTCTTCCGGGGACCAGAGGAAATTTTCCAGGGGAAATTCCGGGGAAATTTAAAACTGCTGGCTAAGGGTAAATGCAATTTCAGTCAAATTATAATTCACAGTTTTTAAATAATCTGTACTCATATGTATAAAGTTGATGAAAACAGTTTTGATATTTGTAAACAATTTTATATTTATTAGTCATATAAATTTCCTGCACCTGACATAGACATAAAAAAAAAATGACCCAGTCCAAAGTTCAAATGCTGACGTCCAAGTCGGGTCGTAGTTGGCTGTCCAAATTGTAGACCTAGTTTGGACATCATATAGATACGACTGACCCAATATAGACATGATCTGCACATCTATCCAACGTCTGGTGTTTACTGGGTTGGCATAAGAGATAACTCTTCTGATAGAAAACAGCAAACACTGTGCACCTAATTCTGAGAATTAGGACTCAGGTGCAGATTTACTCAGAGGAGAGTTACATTATTACAAACTATTCCACAAGTGTTAACCTGAAGGCTGTGTGAAACCACTGACCTGTACAATGTCCAGAAGAACACAGATAATTATTTATCTTCTGATCATCTCAGCTACCATGTGACTGTGATTGCTTCTTAGTTTTAATAGCACATTGTAACATTCAGGCATAATCTAACACAGTAACAGTTTTATTTGTTACACATTGGACATGTTGCTTGTTGTGTGGAAAGAAAAAAAAACTCATTTCAGTTCATTTCTGCTCTGTTTCATGAAAACTGTTACTGAGGAACAATAAGTGAGGCTTGCCTCTAAACACTGTGTGTGAGGACTGGGCGAACAGTTTTAGGACAGAGCCACAGTTTTAGTACTGTCATAACAACTTTGAGCTATCCAAACAAAGTGCCAATTATGCATTTGTTCTGATATCATCTTTCCCTCCTGAAAATAAACCGTCCTAGTAGCGATGATCACAACAGTGATAACATGTGCTCTTTTTCCAGCCTTAGTTTGTGTATTTTGCAGGGAATTGTGAGCCACAGACTTTGCATTTGTCTGACTCATTTAAATATTCTCCTCATGAAAGTGAAATTTACAAATTCATTTACCATAAGGCAAGCTGCACAAATACTCCTGATCACAACTTTCAGTCACAAACTCATACTGAGCCTCTTTAATACCTGTGAGTCAACAGACACACAGAGTAGCTCCTATCTCCTATTCCTAACCTCTTTTCCTTCATTGGTGTCAAGAGGAAGTGGATAGGAGAATTGCTAAGGACTTAGGAAAAGGTGATTGATGTCCACCGTGTTGAAACTACAATGTGTTGAAGAAGGACTTCAAAATGTGCATCTTAATTCACCACGATGTGGTCTAAACTCATTGTTTTATGGACGAACAGTCTCTAAAAAATATCCCTTCATTAAAAAGGCTGGCATTTTAAAAGGAAGGAACATTTAAAAGTGCTTAGAGCAGCTGGTCCTAGCACACTTCAAATCCTGTCTCCCCCCCACCCTGGACCCCCACCAATTTGCACACCGTCCGAACAGGAGCACAGAGGATGCAGTCTCCATCGCGCTGCACTCTGTCCTCTCACACCTGGACAACAACAACACCTACGCCAGAATGCTGTTTACAGACTTCAGTTCAGCGTTTATTACAATCCTCCCCTCACAACTCAGCAGGAAACTCACAGACCTAGGCATCAGTTCCCTCATGTCTAAATGGTTACTGGACTTCCTGAGTAACTGGCCCCAACATGTCCAGCTGGATAAGCACTGCTCATCTACCATCACAATGAACACCGGTGTACCACAAGCAGTGTTGGTCAAGTTACTTGAAAAAAGTACAGTAACTAATTACTCATTACTTACTGAAAAGAGTAATCCCATTACTTTACTGATTACTTATTTTCAAAAGTAATTAGTTACTTAGTTACTTTTAAAAACATGATTTACACCCTGAATAGGTAATAAAGCGATAGATCTTTCAGCCCAATTCTACTTTTTCTGCATAATGTAATCAAATGGAAACGTCTCTTTTTAAAACTTTAAATCTTTTAACTTTATGCATCAAGCAAAAATTAAATTAAATGCAACATTCTCTGACTGGAAGAAATTTGTTTAACATTTAAACCTATTTTCTGCACATTCCAGCACATAAAATAAAATATGTTTTTGTGTTTACACTCACTCTTTCAAATAGATGCAAGTAAAACACAGCAGAAAATAAATAAAATCAAAGACTAGCGGTCCTGTTGCTCTATTTTCACCTGTAAAGCAGGAGTGGGGCAGGCGGAGGTTTACCCTGGTGCAGGTGTGTTGCAGCGGTCAGTGGAAGGATCTGGCAGTTTCTCTGTGAATTTCCCATTACGTCGTAGCGCACTCGGTTTAGGGGGTTTTTTTGCTGTAAAAAGAAGTTTTCTTCCCACGCACAATGGACACTAATGTTTTTGTTACTTTTTACAGAATCAAACTCAAAGTAAGGTCAGTACTTCCACGCTTTAAACGCTGCACGCTCATACTCTCTCCCGCACTTGATATATTATCCATTTTTGATCTGCGCACAGCTGTTGCCACGAACGTCGCACTCGCTTACGTCACTGTCATGAGACATTCTCGCAAAAAAATCACGGTTTTAGTAACGCAGTAACGCAGCGTGCTTACGGGAAAGTAACAGTAATCTAGTTACTGTTTTTGCAATAGTAGTCCCTTACTTTACTCGTTACTTGAAAAAAGTAATCGGATTACAGTAACGCATTACTGCCCATCTCTGACCACAAGGCTGTGTGATGAGCCCTTTCCTCTACTCCCTCTTCACCCACGACTGCAGACCTGCCGATGGTTCCAACACCATCATTGAGTTTGCAGATGACACCACGATGAGACCGCCTACAGGGAGGAGGTGGATCGTCTGGCTGAGTGGTGCGACACCAACAACCTGCTGCTCAACACCAAGAAGACCAAGGAGCTCATCGTGGACTACAGGAGGAATGCTGACCCACATCCACCCATCTACATTAAAGGGAGGGCTGTGGAGCGTGTGAGCAGCTTCAAGTTCCTGGGAGTCCACATCTCTGAGGATCTCATCTGGACAACCAACTGCTCCAAGCTGGTCAAGAAGGCTCACCAGCGCCTCTTCTTCCTGAGGACTCTGAGGAAGAACCACCTGTCCTCAGACATCCTGATGCACTTCTACCGCTACACCATCGAGAGCATCCTGACCAACTGTATAACAGTCTGGTACGGGAACTGCTCTGCCTCGGACCGGAAGGCGTTGCAGAGGGGCGTGAAAACCGCCCAGCGCATCGCCGGAGCACCACTTCCTGCCATAAAGGACATCTACAGGAAGCGGTGTCTGAAAAGGGCTGGGAAAATCATTAAAAACCCCAGTCACCCATCACATGGACTCTTCACCCTCCTGCCCTCTGGGAGGCGCTACAGGAGCCTCCGGACTAAGACCACCAGGTACCGGAACAGCTTCTTCCCCACAGCTGTCAGACTCCTGAACTCTGCCTCCTGACATCTGACCCACGTTAAACTCATGGACTGAACATACACACACACACACAACCACCCATAACTGAACACACACACAATGGACAAAACAAACAAATGACCCACTGTACCCTCATACACATAATAATAACATGGAACCATTGAACTTACAACCACTGGCACTTTATATAACTACTGTATAATTTATCCATAAATCTCACTGATCTCAACCGCACTACTGTAAATGCTGTATTCATACTGTACAATACAATAATTATAGTTTTTACAACAGTTTTTACAACTGTTTATTAATACTCACAATTGTATATCCTGTCTCAGAGTGACGCTGAAAAACTAGTTCATGCATTTATTACTTCCAGGCTGGACTACTGTAATTCATTATTATCAGGATGTCCTAAAAACTCCCTGAAAAGCCTTCAGCTGATCCAAAATGCTGCAGCAAGAGTCCTGACAGGGACTAGAAAGAGAGAGCAGATTTCTCCTGTTTTGGCTTCCCTTCATTGGCTTCCTGTTAAATCCAGAATTGAATTCAAAATCCTGCTCCTCACATACAAGGTCTTAAATAATCAGGCCCCATCTTATCTTAATGACCTTGTAGTACCATATCACCCTATTAGAGCACTTCGCTCTTGCACTGCAGGCCTACTTGTTGTTCCTAGAGTATTTAAAAGTAGAATGGGAGGCAGAGCCTTCAGTTTTCAGGCCCCTCTTCTGTGGAACCAGCTTCCAGTTTGGATTCAGGAGACAGACACTATCTCTACTTTCAAGATTAGGCTTCAAACTTTCCTTTTTGCTAAAGCATATAGTTAGGGCTGGACCAGGTGACCCTGAATCCTCCCTTAGTTATGCTGCAATAGACGTAGGATTCCCATGATGCATTGAGTTTTTCCTTTCCAGTCACCTTTCTCACTCACTATGTGTTAATAGACCTCTCTGCATCGAATCATATCTGTTATTAATCTCTGTCTCTCTTCCACAGCATGTCTTTATCCTGTCTTCCTTCTCTCACCCCAACCGGTCGCAGCAGATGGCCCCGCCCCTCCCTGAGCCTGGTTCTACCGGAGGCTTCTTCCTGTTAAAAGGGAGTTTTTCCTTCCCACTGTCGCCAAAGTGCTTGCTCATAGGGGGTCATATGATTGTTGGGTTTATCTCTGTATTTATTATTGTGCTATCTACTGTACAATATAAAGCGCCTTGAGGCGACTTTTGTTGTGATTTGGCGCTGTATAAATAAAATTGAATTGAATTGAATTGAATTATATTTACAATCTGTATAGTTTTCATATTTTTAACCATATGTATAACCTATTATTATTGTTATTATTATTATTATTATAAGCTGTTCAAAGCCTGTACATAGCTTGTACACTCACTACAGTTATAGCCTGTACATGCTTATAGTTAGTATAGTATATTCATAACATACCTTCATACCGTGTACATTGTAACATACCTATAATATATCTATATTATTGCTGAAGCACTTCTGGATGGATGCAAACTGCATTTCGTTGCCTTGTACTTGTGACATGTACAATGACAATAAAGTTGAATTCTATTCTATTCTTTAGGGCTGCATAACAAGACAAAAACCTTCTTTTTCCTGGCCTGACTTACTCACTGCAGTTTGGTTCTGTTTAAGCTTTATCATATTTTGTTTACAAACTGAGTTATGTATATGTCAGTGAAATTTGTTAGTAGTTATTTAGCCACCCAATATTTTATCTATCAGACTAATATAAGAATAAATGGACTGCTTGCTCATCATTTTTGGTAGCAGACTTGTTAGCTTAGCATATACAAGCTAAAGTTGCCCAGATTCCGATTCAGTGGTGGCAAAAGGTTGTGTTATGACTCGCACATTAACATTTGAAGTATGTAGCAATTTAGAGCAAACTAAGAAGTAAACCTGCAATTGTAACGGTCCAGACCACAAATCCACCAGAAACACTTTGCTTGCTTTGTATCTGTCCACTGGAAGAGCAAAAAATTAAGTTATTCTATTAGAACCCTTTCAAAATCACTCAGTACATCAAACCCTAAAAGGCACAAAATGAAACATTTTTCCATTAGTGAGAAAGATGGTTTATTAAAAATGCCTCTGAGACAGTTAGAGATGGAGACAGTTAATGCATGTTTATTAAAAATTCACAGGATATTTTGGAGAATCATTCATCACATAAAGGGAAAAAAATCATTTTCGTTTATAATAATCCTCTGTCTCTTTGTCTCTCCTCACCCACCGTAGTAGCTTCTTGGTTTAGTCCTGGTTGCTGGTGGCAGGCTGGCACATGCCAGGCCTGCTCAAGCCAAATCCTTCGCCAAGTACTGGGAATCGAGCCAACACCGATTTGTCCTGTCACCTAGTGGGAGTCAAACTGAGTCTGACAATATCAACTGTTTCCTGGGGCTGTGACAGTTGTCAGCACCATGAAACACATTAAAGCAATATACCACTCAGTTGTTTCGCACTGAAGCTTGCTCTACTATTTACCATACAAGGATGGCTCTCTACTTATTGAATGAATGTGGGTCTTTATGCTTTCATATTCAGTTCCCAGTGGTACACAAACCAACAGTGGAACTATGTACACAGTTCTGACTCCAGACTGATAGACTATCACACTTCCACTGGTCTCACTCAGGTTATTCTGCTTCACAGTTTTGCAAAACTCTGAACACAAATTACATCACTTAGCAGGTTTTGTTCACCTGGGAATGCTGACCTTCAAAATGCAACACGCCGATTACCAACAAGTCTCACTCTCACTGCACCTACTCAGACTCAGCTGGAACAAGACTGCATCTGTGTGTCATAGGTCATGGTTCTTGCAGGTCTTGCTCCTTTTTCTCCTTCACTGTCCCTCTCTCTGCTTTCCCTGTGCTCTCAGGTGGAGTTTTTCCACTCCACACTTGGGTGGGGTGGTGATGCAGCCACCGCTCCTGTTCTGCATTTGCTCATCGGCCACCTGAAATCTCTAGTGTTTGCCAGATTGTTGTCATCCTTGTAGTGTTACTTCCTGTCGACTGCCTTGGCTGTTTTCTGACTGTTTTCATTTGTGAAAAAAAAAAGACTTAAAGTCAAGCGTCCTGACCCACTGCTGCTTTGGTTCCACACACCCCGGGGGATGTCTCTGTTATCTGGATTTGCTTAATAAACCAGCAGCAGTCAGGTCGCACATAGTACAAGCTCATCCAGGTTACCTCAGGGTTTTATTCAATATTTGGGTTTTCTGTAGTACAAAGGTGGTTCACGTCTTAGCTGTGTAAATCACCATGGTAACTATATATTAATTCTAGAACTCAGCAGGTATGAAATCACCCCCTACTGACCAATGAATGCTCCAGAAAATACCATCTCCTGGAAGATGCTCCTGTCCTCTGTGGGGAGAGTAAAGAAGGTCTAAAGTGCTTCAGCTACATCCAAAGTCTTTATTTTTCCCTGCTGAGCATCACTAAAAATAGAAATATAGATTCTTAGACACAATTTTTTCCTTGATGTTTTTTAAAAAAGTTTAATTGTTCGGTGTTCAGTATTAACATTTGAGATGTCACACAGACTAAGCCTATGTGTGAATGTGTTTGAATTGTGAATCAGTTCAAATGTGCTGTTTCCAGCCAATTTTTAGCCAAAACCTTGGATTACACTGGTGTGCTCTGTGTTTCACCCCCCGCCCCCCCCAAAAAACCTCCCATTCAGTGAACTGAAACCAGTGCAGCCTAAAAAATAAAATAAGAGTAACCTTTCTCATATGACCTTACATCAGCGTCATGCTTGTATTTGTTTTTCACTGTTTGAGCTTTGACTGGAGCTTTGTTAGTTACATCATTGTGTTGTTCCTTGTTGTTTTAAATTGATTTTCATGGCACATGCCTGCAGAGAACTGAGTGAGGAGCTCAGCAAACCATCTCCTAATGTTCACGTGTGGGTGGTTAGAAGCTGTTGTAACTGTATTTGTTCATTCAACTTTAGTTTCATGGATTTAGGATTATGCTGTTTCCAACTTTGCATGCATTTTAATCACTGGACACGTGAACAAACAGTGAAGATGGGACTCTTTTCCACCAACCAGTGTGATCTGTAAAATAGTATTATACAAAGACAGAGACCATATTTACTCTGCATATAAAAAACAAACAAACACTACACTTGGTTTGGGCTTTAGTTTGTGGGTGAAGGAACATTTAACTGCTTAAAAATAAATGCTTTAGCGTGCAGCTAATGAGCCTGTAGGTAAAACGTCCCAATAGTGGGAAGAAACCTGGACCTCTCTGTGCTCACATGTGTTTTGCCCAGAGGAATAACACACGATTTAACCCCTGAACCACTGAGAGGAGGTTCATACCCAGAGGGAAACAGGTGCATTGTAGTCATGTTTGTGTTAGTGTCTTTCCGTTGTATCAGTTGAGTTATCAGGACATAAACTACTTTCCCATTCCGGTAACCTGCCTTCCTTTTTGGAGCAAAAATCTCTGGAATTAGGAATAAATACTTGGAATAAAGTTAGAGGAAGGCTTAGGATTCAGAAAGTGAAAGTTATGGTTAAATGAATGCAAGTCAGTGTAATGTTCTCTGAAGTCAAGTGTGTGTGTGTGTGTGTGTGGGTGGGTGTTTGTGGATCATATCACATTCACAGAGAGGATACGTCGGCTTTGCTTTGTGCTCTCTCTGCTTTAATCCTCCCTGACAGGCCCTGTGTAAATACCACTGACGTTTGAAGCGGCAGGAGATGGCTTTTGGTTATGAGGGGAAAGTTGAATCCTGAGCAGGAAGATGATGTGCAGCCTTTTTCTTTCCAAGCCTGGATATTTACACAAAGGCCAAAGGGCATCTGAAATTTACATGTTCATGTTTAAATTTAGCTTTGAATCCTTTCATGTCTCTCCGTGTTCATGCTCGACAATGTTTTCATCAGTATGCAAGGTTCTGTTGTCATCGTAATGACACACACTTCTTAATTAGAGGGTAAACATAGAGAAACATGTTCTCTTTGGACGTCTGTGCACCTTTCAGCTTATCTTTGAAGGCCACCAGCTATATTTTTCCTTTTTTAATTGAAGTTTTAAAGCAGAGTGGAGCTGTTAGACCCAAAGGGACGGCCAAATTATCCCAGTCACTGTTTCCACTACACTCTAAGGACATCATCAAAGTATCCCCCCCAGCACCTGACAAGGGTCTTAGTTGAAGTCAGTGGCGCTCCAGTCCCACTGTGGACAGCCTGAGCTGGATGCCACTTTATCCTTCTGAGTCATTGTCGGAATTGCCTTGAAAGCTTTGCTCTGTAGCCTCACCAAAGTCCTCCCAACCAAAGCTTGTGCTTCAGCTAAGGCCATCTTCTAACATCAGACACCTGCACTGTCAGAGCTGCAGAAAGAGAATTGTTTAAAATGATTATGTTGGATTAGACTGACCTTATGTTGAGTATGACTGGAACCTCAACTGTTAAGCAGCCCACCGAGAATCCTTACATGTTCGCTGTGGTCACTCTGGCACTGAGGACTTATGTAGTTAAGTAATGTCCAAATGAAAACATGGCTTATGGTATTAGTGAAGAGACAAATAAGATTATTCTGAACAGAATTTTTTTTTTCTGAATATATGTCGTGGTCCCGTGCCTCCCTGGCTGACTCGAGGTCAGGCCACATGTTTTGTTATTGTTGTGCTCTCTCTCTTCCTCTCCTCTGTCTCTGTCTGCCTGGGCGGAGCTAATCTCAGGCCCCGCCTCTGGCCCATGCACCTGCCCTGATTGTCACACCTGCTGCTGATCTACCTGAATTACTGAGCACGACTTAAGATGGCGGTTTTGTGATCATGTTTTCCTTGTAAATAATATCCCTGGACCTGTCCCTGTGTTCTGTCTGAATCGTCTGAGAGCGACTGAGTGGCGAAGTGCGAGTCGCGTGGAAGCGTGAGTGACTGAAGAGGAGTGTGGAGAGATTAAAGAGGAGCACTGTGTGCGTGTGGACTTTTCCCCTTCCTTCCTCACGGATCCCCGGAGCCCTGGACCCCCGCACACTGTATATATTGCATGTGGTGAACTTTATAAATAAAACTCACTATCTGTTGGAAAGGAATCTCAGTCTGCACTTGAGTCTGTTCGACACCCTGACAATATATTTATAGTTTCTGTAATATGAACAAAACCTATTAATTATTATCCGTTTTCCAGTTCACATGAATTAACATAATTAAAAAATAAATAAATTACAGAGCAACAAAGTAAACACTATGTTCTAACAGAACCAGCCCAAAGAACAATTATGGAATTACTCTGAGCTTTTCTTTTGTTTCGATTTGCGTGTTTTCATCAACAGAGCTGACCTGAATGCAGTTTAAAGAGCTTACCAGTACCATGTACAAGATCCTTTCAGCATTTGTATGTTCTCTTTATTTCATTTCAGTTTTAGTCTTATGTCCTGGTTCAGTTTTATGAATACGTGAGAAGCACCAGCCACCAGATGGAAAAGACAAAAAAGGCAAGTTCCACAAGAGGGTGGGTCAAGGTCCTTGGGTGCTCCAAAGTGGAAGAAAACAAACCAATAAGTGAGCTCACAATTCACAATTTTTAAAATGTGTGTGTTTTAAATTTCCATGCTAAAAAAAAAAAGACTCAGAGAACAGCAACGCCGTCGTTTTACAGGAGTGTTTGGTGTGGGGAAAGCATGAAGGCTAAATGTAACCCAGCTCCTTCCCCAGGAATCACAAGTAGCTGAAATGTAATTAACCTCAACCAAGTTTCTACCTACAGAACTCACAAACCGAATTGGCATGATATCATGTACAGAAGCCTTCAAAGGAAAAACGAATATAACATGGCTAATGGTTGCACAGGAGCTGTTGATTTACAGCTCAGTCTGTGTCCCCACCCTCACGTTTAGTCACAAGCTCTCGGCAGTGACCGAAAGAAAGAGGTGGCAGATTTAAGATGGGGAAAGAGTTTCCTTTGGAAGGTGGCTGGGCTCTGAGGAGCTTCGTCATTCAAGAGGGACCTAAATTAGAGCTCCACTTTGAAAGGAGACAGCTGAGGTGGTTTGGACATTTGATTATGATGTCTCCTAGACACAGTAATATTTATGCAGAAAGATGGAACCAGTTCAATTCAATAAAAAAAAAATTAGTGGGTAAAAAATGAGCAGACCTGATGAAGGAGCAAGTATCTACTAACTAAAATTAAGCCGAGGTTTTATGCTTGAGAGGCAGCTGACAGGGTGAACTCTTTTATTAAAAATTGATGGGCACTGTGTGGTCTTCTTGACACAGAATGAGGTGGAGTGAAATATTCATCCAGCAAAGGGCTGCTTTATTAAAATGATGTTCACTGTATAAATCCAACAGCTCTTCCTATCAGCTGAGTTTCTGAACAGTTGATACAGAAGAACACAAATCATCATTTACGGTGACCAAACCCATTCTTGTATTTTCAGCTTGTACTGAAAACATGAAGACCTTATCCTCAGTTACGTGAACTTTATTACTAATGAAAAACCACATTTTACAACCCCAGCAGAGGTAGTGATCTGACTCACACATTCAAATTACACTGCACCCTGTATCCAATGCATAGACCATTGATTACGTGCTATATTATTGTCAGAGGTGGGCATGCAATAGCCCTGCTGGTTATTTGGGTGATTTCACTTTCACAGGCAATGGATGTTGCCCCAACTTGTGGAGCTCCAAGAAGTGTCACTTCCTTCTCCATAAACTGGCACCTACACCTTCACAAATGCAGTCTCCTGTAGTCTCTTTTGCACTTATGACATTGTCTCGAGGTGAGTGTCTTCTTCTTTCCATATCAGCAGTATGTTGTCCAAGTACACCATTATATTTTCAATTTCAATTTCCAGCACACTATGGAAAGTGTGTGCGTAGTGTGCTGGAAATTGGATTGGAACTCACCGTGAACAATAAGTTTATGTAGCTGTAGCTCAGGTGGTAGAGCAGGTCACCTACTAACTGGAAGGTTGGTGGTTCAATCCCAGTCTGCTCCAGTCTACATGCCAAATATCCTTGGTCAAGACACTAACTCCATGTTGCTCTCTGATGCATCCATTGCAGTATGAATGCGTGTGTGAATGTTAGATAGGAAGAACTTAGAAAAAGCTTAGAAAAGAGTTTGGGTGAATGTACAAATTGTGTACATCACTTGTGTGATGTGTGATGAAACGTTACATCCAGATGAACAGAATCAACTTTTTGATTGGCCCTTACGTGCGAATCACAGCTTCTTCTGTCAATATACATGCTCAGTGTACAGTGTATATACCTCACCATGAGATATGAGATATATACTTGCAACAATATGTTTATTGAGTTTTTAGAACACGCAAAATACAAGTCAAATAAATCATATACAGAAATATGAAAGAATATTCATCAAGGAAAAAAGAACATAAAACAAAGAACAAGACAGAAATAAACTAACAAAACAAACAAACAAAAACAAAAACCCCCCCACAAAAAAACAACCCAAAAAAGAAAAAAAACAAAACAACGGATGGACTATACAAAGTGTCATTCCACCATATCCCTCATGGTTAAATCACTCCGTTATGTCTCTCCAAATTATGTGACTCCAGGTTCCCCGGATTCCACCAACACTTGTGAAAGGTCCGCTCCTTCCAGGTATATATATAAAAGGTTTCCAGACAATTTCAAACAGCTCCTTCTTGCCTTTCAGAATATAGGTTATCTTTTCCATGAGGACATGTACCATAACCAATGCCCCAGTTTTGGTCTATCAATTTTTCTCCAATACAATACAATTGGGCGTTTAGCATGTAAGAGGCACATATTTATGAGGGTCCCGATTTCTTTTTGAATTGTAGGAGTTGGTGGATAGTTGGCAGAGACTCAGGTCGTTTGGAGTGGAGGGCCCTCTCCTGAAGACCTTCTATGACTCTGTGGTGGCCTCAGCCATCTTTTATGGTGTGGTCTGCTGGGGGGGCAGCATCTCTGCTGGGGACAGGAAGAGACTGAACAGGCTGATACGAAGGGCCAGCTCTGTTCTAGGATGCCCTCTGGACCCAGTGGAGGTGGTGAGTGACAGGAGAATGGTGGCTAAGCTGTCATCCCTGATGGACAACATCTCCCACCCCATGCATGAGACTGTGACAGCACTGAGCAGCTCCTTCAGTGGGAGACTGCGGCACCCACGGTGTGGGACGGAGAGATTTCGCAGGTCTTTCCTCCCCACTGCTGTCAGACTCTACAATAAAGACTTTTGCAGCTGATCAAACACGCAATAAGACTGCTATATGTGCAATTCTTCTTCTGACGAAGTTGTGTTTTTGTATTTTCCTACTCAGTTGTATATAGTATTTGTATTTCTATTTTATTCTATTGTATATATTATTCTATTCTATTTTATTCTATTGTACATAGTATTTTATTTTATTTTATTGTATTTTATTGCATTCCAGTGTTTTCTAATTTCTGCTACATAACTTTGCACTTTTGCTGTAACAAAACAAATTTCCCACCTGTGGGACTAATAAAGGCCATCTTATCTTATCTTATCTTATAAAGTCCCAATATAAATAATTTGGGGTCTGGATTTATAGTTATATTTAACATACTATTTATTGCTAAAGTTAACTCCCTCCAAAACTTCTGTATCTCCTCACATTCCCATAAGCAGTGGAAAAGAGTTCCCTTTTCTATACCACATTTCACACATGTATCCGGGATATTATTATCAAATGAATGTAGCTTAACAGGGGTTAGATAAGTTCGCATGGATCAGTTAACTTGTAAAAGCTGCAATCTTGTGTTAACAGTTTGAGTATGAGCTTTTAAGCACACTGATTTCCACTCTTCTAAAGATATATCTGTTCCTATATCGTTCTTCCACGCGTTCAGCCGGCCAGCAGAGGACTCAGTAGAATTGGAAATAAACATATCGTAAAAATATGAGATCTGCCACTTGGTGTAAGGATAGTCAGAAACTGCTTTTTCTATTAGTAATAGGTCAGGTAGGGCCAAAGTGTTATTTTGTGAGGTTGCCACAAAGCTCCCTACTTGTAAATATCTAAAAAAAATGTGTTTTAGGTCAATTAAATTTAACTCTCAGCTGTTCGAATGACATCATTACACCATCACAAAAAAGGTCTTCAATCTTATTCAACCCAGACCTAGTCCAAGTTCCCAGAACATCATGTACTTTGTGCCATACATTGATCATGTTCTAAATAATAGGAATGCTATGCTTCTTTTAAGAGTTTTAACTGGTGCTGAGTACAAATATGCACTCAAAGGCAGTTCTGAATTGAGTAAGAACGAATCCATGCAAACCCATGCCGGAGGTGGATCAGATGAACAATAGTACATCATCATGCGCAATTGTGCAGTCCAATAGTACCACTGAAAGTTAGGAGCCTTAAGGTCACCGCTGTCAAAAGGCAGATATAGTAGAATTAACCGAAGCCGATGGCGACGATTTTGCCAAATAAAATTGGTGATAATTTTCTTTAATTTAAGAAAGAGACCTACAGGTACTGGTAGAGGGATATTCTGAAATAAGTAGAGGAGTTTAGGGAGTACACTCATCTTCACAATATTAATCGGCCCAATAGTTGATATGGGTAGATTTGCCCACCCTATCTATCGATTCAGTAATAGATTGAACAGTAGGCTCGTAGTTAACCTTGGCTATCTTGTTAACATCTGGTACTATACGAATTCCCAAGTAAGTCAAACATTCCGATGGTTTGAATGTCTGAGGCGAGCTGAGATAATTAACTCGCTCCGTTTCATTCAGCAACATTAAAGAGGATTTGGAGTTGTTTACTTTGTATCCAGAAAAGCGTCCAAAGGAGCTAGTTATGTTTAATAAAGTTGGAATCGATCTATCTAGTTGTTTCAAAAAGAGCACAACATTGTCCGCATAAAGTGCTATCCGGTTGTCTTGGTTGCCCAATTTAATACCAGTAATATCTACGTGCTTCCTAACAGCCATGGCAAACGGTTCTATGGCCATCGTGAAGAGAAGTGGCGATAGAGGGCACCCCTGACGGGTTCCCCGAGAGATATTAAAGGCGAGGGAGATATTATTATTAGTGAGAATTTCAGCAGTGGGCTGGGAGTAAAGAAGTTTTACCCATTTACAAAACTTATTACCACATCCAAATCGAGCCAATACATCAAATAAGTAAGGCCATTCAACTCTGTCGAAGGCCTTTTCGGCATCTAGCGACTGCACTGCAGTATCACAAGCGTCTCTGTTTTCGTAGAGGACATTTATTAATCTTCTCACATTTAACAAAACCATTCTGATCTTTATTAATGACTACTGGGAGACATTTCTCCAATCGCAGGGCCAATATCTTGCTAAGAATTTTCATGTCCGCATTCAGTAAAGAAATTGGCCGATAGGACTGACAAGCATCTCTGGATTTTTCAGGTTTAGGGATTACTGTAATCAATGCAGCTCTCAGAGAGGGTGGAAGCAAACCATTTTCAAAGGATTCAGAATACATATCTAGCAACAGTTTTAAGAGTTTATATTGAAATTTTTTATAAAAATCCATAGGCAGTCCATCAGGCCCAGCAGCTTTCACTGATTTCAAAATTTCAACTGCCTCCTGAATTTCTTTAATTGTTAAATTAGCATCAAGAGTAAGCCGAAGGTCATCCGGAAGAGAAGGAAACTCAAGATCATTAGATCAGATTAGAAACGTAGCCTGAAAAGTATCTATATTCAAGCAATCAGAGCTGTATAAATTTACATAAAATTCCCTAAAGACTGTATTAATTTCCTGTGGTTGTACTACTAATTCACCTTGAATATTCCTAATTGAATTAATTGCCCTTTCTGTTTGCAGTTGTTTAAGACGCCAAGCTAGTAACCTCCCAGGTTTCTCCCCTTGATCGTAAAAGGCCTGTTTAACTTTCTTCAAGCTTTCTGATGCTTTCTCTGCAGTCATTTCATTGTATTGAGCCCTACAGAGGAGTAATTCTTGTTCAGAGCATATAGACTTATCAACAAAAACTTGGCCTTCCAGAAGTTTAATTTTGGTCTCAAGTTCTTTAATTTTTTGATTAATATGCTTTGAGTTAGTGGTGGTGAAACGTATTATTTGTCCACGTATAAAAGCTTTAAAGGCTTCCCACCTAACTTGTTTCTGAGGTGTTAGTATCAACGGATACATCAATCTGGGTATTAATAAAGTCTACAAAGTAGAATTTTGCAGCCATTTTATAGTCAAATGCCATCGTGGTCTATCCGAAACAAACTCAGAATCAAAGTAAACTAGAAAAATTTGCATTTCCTGCGAAAATGCTGTGTGGATCCTGTAACGCTGAAGCTGTCTGCTGAAAATAGCTGAAAAAGATGAAAAGTTGCAAAAATTGTATAGTGGTGAAGAAACTGAAAATTCTGCTGAAAACAGGTGAAAAAGCAGAAATTTATTGCTGAAAAGAGGTGAAAAGGTAAAACTTCCACTGAAAAGGGGTGAAGAAGCTGAAATTTGTATTGAAAATAGGTGAAAAAGTTCAACTGTCTGCTGAAAAAAAAAAAAAATTGCCTTGAGCAGGGTTTGAACCCAGGCCTCCTGCTCTCAAGACAGCTACTCATCTCACTGAGCCAAACTGGCTTTCACAAAAGGCAATAAGAGATACTAAAAGAAAGAAGAAAACAAAAATATTCAGGAACTAGAAAAAACCATCAAATCAGAAGAAGAAGAAGCCTACGCGTCCGACCAAGATCTAGAATTAAATGAAATTATTAATAAAAAAACATAATTCCTAGTACAAAGACTTCGCTTGCAGAATTTTGAACACATTAACAAATCAGGTCGATTTCTAGCTAACCAGTTAAAAATAAATAAAGAAAAAACAACTATATGTGCTGTTAAAGATTTATCTGGGAACATAATATATGACCCTGGAAGAATAAACAACATTTTTAGGGATTTCTATGAAACTCTATATTCACCACAAATAAACCCGTCTAAAAATGAAATTGATCAGTTTCTTGACAACGTTACTCTTCCAAAATTACTAGACAGTCAAGCAATGGCACTGGATTCGCCACTGATGCCAGGTGAACTCCAGGAAGTGCTGATAAGTATGCACAATAATAAGGCTCCAGGTCCTGATGGCTACCCTGCAGAATTCTACAAAGAATTCTGGACAATTTTGGCACCAGTATTCCACAGAATGTTGCAGGAAATCAAGGAAAATGGCAGACTACCACCAAATATGAATTCTGCCAACATTAGTCTCCTGCTAAAACCAAGCAATGACCCTTTATTTCCCTCAAGCTATCGTCCAATATCCCTTATAAATGTAGACCTCAAAATAATCTGCAAAGCCCTCTCAAAAAGATTAGAGAAAATAACCCCCCTTTTAATTCACCCTGACCAAACAGGTTTCATAACAGGTAGACACTCATCAACAAACGCACGTACATTACTTAATTTAATAGACTACTCATACAGTAAGAACATTGAAACCACAATATTATCTCTAGATGCAGAAAAAGCGTTTGACAGAGTTAACTGGAAATTTTTATTTGCAACTTTACACAAATTTGGTTTTGGAAACTCTTTCATAAACTGGCTAAGAATATTATATAATTCCCCAACAGCTTGTGTCAGAACTAGTGATGGTAAATTTGATTCTTTTTACTGAATCGAGTTTTAATGAGTCACTCACCAAAGTGAATCGGGTTTTTTGAGTCATTTGATTGACTGAGTCAGTTGACCAGAGAATGCAAAAAATGTACATTTTCACTCAAACTTAATTTCTTTCTTTCTTTTCATGTATATCCTACTGCTAAGATGAGTGATTCTAAAAGAAAACAACTATTTTATAGAGCAAAAAAGAGCAAAAAAATTTCTAAAGGGAACATTTATTTTGTTTATTTTTATTTTCTTAGTATTTTCCTTAAATGTGTCAAATATATATTTTCTCATCTAAATGTCCACCGAGCTGTGAGCCAGAGGGCGGTAATGCGCCTTAACATTGGTTGCCAACCAAGAAGAAGAAGAAGCTGTGAGCCAGGAGGGAGGGGGTGAGTGAGTGAGTGAGTGATTCGTTCGCTCTATGATTCAGCACAGGATGGAGGGGGTGAGCGAGTCCTGAGTGATTCGCTGTTAGCATGTTAGCAGAGCGATGCTACTGTGAACCGAGGAGCTATTGTCTTGATGTGAGCTTCTACTCAGGGTTTTTTCTTCCAGTTCAGCGCAGAAATGTTTTTGTTAAGATACTGGATGTTGTGTTTTTCTCCACAATTTTAATTATAAGCTGGATATATTGCTGCTAACAGCAACAGGGATGAGTCAGTGAGTCAGTTGGGCTTGTGAATCATGATTCATGAGTCAGTAAAGTGATTCTCGAGTATTGAACGATTCGTTCATGATTCGCGCATCACTAGTCAGAACAAATGACCAGAAATCCTCCAGCTTCTGTCTCCTAAGGGACACCAGACAGGGATGCCCACTCTCCCCTTCACTTTTTGCAATTTTTATTGAACCACTAGCAGTAGCATTTAGAAAGGCTACAACAATTAAGGGCATAAAATGTAAGAATGTAGAACATAAAATCAGTCTCTATGCGGATGATGTGTTGCTTTTTCTCCAAAACTCACAAACCAACCTTTCTGAGGTAATTACTCTAATAAACTGGTTTTCAAGAGTTTCAGATTATTCAATTAACTGGTCAAAGTCTACAGTTCTTCCAATTAACTGCTCCTTCCATAATTCTTCTTCTGCCCCACTACAATCTGGAAATATTAAATATTTAGGTATTAATGTCTCTCCTAAGCTTTCAGACTTAACTAAATTAAACCACATCCCACTTCTAAAGAAAGTAGAAGGCGATCTGACTAGATGGAAATCTCTACCCATATCACTCATGGGAAGGGTCGCCGAACAAACCATCACAAGATTGGTTCAGATCTCTGGATTCGTATATTTCTAAATTCCTTTGGAAAGATAAACCCCCGAGTATCAGCTTAAAAATGCTTCAAAGAACCAAGGATAAAGGAGGATTAGATCTACCTAATTTTCAACAATATTTCTTAGCCAACAGGCTTCAGTACATCTCAGGATGGTTAAAACGTACCTTCTTAGATGAGCGCTGGCTAGATGTTGAACAGGCACTATGTAATAATCTAGAAATTTCAGACCTACCATTTATCAGCTCAAACATCAAAAGACATGAATGCTTTAAAAGCATCAACATCAGCTCTTCTATGACAGCATGGTGGGAGTTTCTAAAAATAATGGAGTCTGCATTAATCCCATGCAAACGTACACCTATCTGGAATAACCCTGACATATTACAAAACAACAACATGATTAATTTTCCAGAATGGAGTTGTAAAGGAATTAAATACTTAGAACATATATTAGAAGGAACAGGCTTCATTCCATATGACAGACTAGTTATACAATATGGGATCAACAAGAAAAGATTTTTAGAATATCAACAAATTAAATCCATAGTAAAAAAAGAAATTTAACCTCAGTCAAGTTGAATTGCAAACACCACCAAGCGCGGTACATTTTCTTACTCTTAAATCCCCCAAATTATTGTCTAAAATATACAGAACACTTTCTAAAATAGATGAATCAATATCCCTTCCTATTGCAAAGTGGGAAGCAGATTTGTCAGTCGGCTTAGACCAAAACATCTGGTCTCAGATATGCTTAAAAACCTTTAAATTGATTAGAAATCCCAGTCTGCAATTAATACAATACAAATTACTACATAGAGTGCACTATACAGGTCATGGGATGTTCCAGATGGGCTTTACATCTTCTAACAACTGCTCACACTGTCAAGGCAATACACCAGACAATTACATCCACGCTCTTTGGTTCTGTTCACCAGTGCAGAAGTTTTGGCGCGGGATATGTGAAGACTTATCAAAATGTCTGAAATGTAAAATTCCAACCTCCCCTATAGTGTGCTTGTTGGGCAAATTGGATGATGTCACTACAGAAACTAACACAGCCCACATTGTTTTTACAGCCCTATGCATTGCCAAGAAAACGGTCCTCCTTAACTGGAAAAATAAAAATAATCTTAATTCTAGCCAATTTAGAAACCATCTAATAGATCACAGTCTCGAGACAGCCTCTGCCACCACATTAGATCATTCCCTCTGGGCTCCTTTGATCGGCTCCATCACCTAGCGGGCACGGGGGGTTGTGGTTTGGTCCCGCCTTCGCCATTGTGGTTGATGTGGAGGTAGGGACAGGCTTAGGGCGTCTGGAGGATCCCTAGGGATGATATCCCTGGAGGGCTTAACCCAGGGGTTGCGGTCATAACCTGGTTAGTGGCTCTGGTTGCTCTTAGAGGGTGTTCTCCTTGTGGCTATGTGCAGCAGGGCTGGGGGAGGGTCTGTGCTGGCGGACGTAGGTTACTGGCCTGGTAACCTAGCTGACCCTGAGTGGATCTGGGGCAGGCATGGGGGTTTGGGGTTCGGGGGTGCTTCGCCTCCGTGCTAGGGCTCTGGCTGGGCCTTGGGGGCTTAGGTCCTTGTTGGTATGTCACCGAGGTTGTGGGCAGGTGGGTGCATGGGGGCTCAGCCCTGGCGCAGGGGGCCTCTGGGGCATTGGCCTAACTAGGGGGCTCTTCAACCGACAGGGAGTTTGTTCCATCCTTGCAGGAGTCCACTCTGCAGGTGAGGGAGAGTCATAAGAGAGGTGGAGAATAAACTCAACTTGGGTGTCTACTGTCTTTTGCAGTCTGGGAGATGATTGAATGTTAGGTTAGGGTGGGTACAGTTTCCTCTGCGGTGGGGTCGGGTGGACTGCCCCGGGTCCTGTGGGGCTGGGCGGCCCTGCTGCCGTAGGCCCCGATCTGGATGGGCCTGGGCTCCCTTGCCTTGGTGGGTGCCGAAGGACGGGGGTGCCTACTGGGGTCAGCGGGGGAGCTGGCCCCAGGGAGGGGCATCTTGCTCCTCCCTTCTTTTCCTCCCCATCCCCGGCTGCCTCCCTCTTCCCGCTCCAACACACCCACCCACACAAGTAGGGCCTTGGGGTGCAGGTGTGTCACCAGGGTGCAGGGGAGGCATCCCCCCCCCCGTCCCCTTCTGGCCACCTGTGCCTCAATTTTATTCCACAACTTAGACATCCACATTACTCACACTCTCATAACACATACATATAGGGCCTTGAAGGGGGGCACGTTAACGGCGTCCAGTGGACGGTCTGTGTATTCAACCCCACCTCTGGCGCCGGTGCCCACCTCTCAATTTTAAATCCATGTAGACATTGAGGATTCTCGGGAGGGGCTGTGCTAACACCTGCTGCTCTCTGGCAGCAGCACCATGCTCTCCCGTGTTTTAAATGCACCTTAGAACAACACACAGCAACACTACACATGAGTGAGAGGAGGGAGGTTTGGGGTCTTCACACACCCCTGTTCTCTGCTGGCCATCGGGGCGGGGGGGCTGGGAGGAGGTGTTGGCCGTCCGATTGGGATCTGGGATGCGCGGCCTCCCTGCTGCTGCGGAGCCTGGGGCAGTCTGCTTGCCTCCACCCTGGGGAAAAGGGTAACATCTCCTGGGTCTAGGTGCCATTTCCCCCTCCAGGGGTGAGGGTACCTGGACCTGGGGTATAGAGTTTGTTTGGGGAGTGTGATTGTGTGTACAGTGTCCATGTATGTCTATCCCTACGTTGGGTGAGTGCTGAGATTTTGTATATGTGTGCATGAGGGTGGGAATGCATGTTTGTGTCTGTGTGTGCCTGTTTGTCTGTGTTTATATGTCAGGTCGGGTCTTACACTCCACCTCTATGGGAACTCCCAGGCCCTCCAAAGGCCTATCTCCCCTCACCACACTCCCTGCCGGTAACTGATGTCCTCAGGGGTCGGTGCATTGGTGGTTCTTGGTGTCCGGGGCTGGGCGCTCAGGTATGTACCAGCTCACTCCCGGTGACTACTTGGCGGGGCCTGGTGCCTGTTGCTCGGTCAAGCCTCTTCCGGGGTAAAGGGGGCCCTCGGGCCTCCGGTCTCTGGGCCTGCGGCTCGGTTCACTCTGGCACAGATGGCTGCTGGCAGAGCCGGCGGGCACGCCGGTGCAGCCCCCTCTGGCTGCTGCTCCCTGGCTACTGGGGGACCCATCATCTGGAGCTCTCCTCAGCTCTTCCCAGAAGGCTGGCAAGGATGCCCCTCCGGTGGTCCTCCTTGGGCTCTCGCCCTCTGGGGCCTCTGGATGTCTGGAGCCTGGATCTCCTCCATGCCTGCTTCATGCCCTGGGGGATGGGGCTATGGCTCTCTACATCCTCTAGCAGACCGTTACATGGGGAAACCTTTTGAATACAAGTGCGCTGATCCACACAGGTGTGGACACGGGTATTCACTGTTCATAGACAGAAACTACACCTTTATTGACTGCTATTTCCAAGCACAATGTGCGCTGTCGGTCCTGCTTGCTACACAACAACATTCAATATTTAGTATTTACTGCTGTTTACACTTAGCTAGATTAACGTGATGGTGTTGTGTTTAGTATGTTACTCTGTTTTTTTTTTTTGCTTGTTTTCTCTTCTTTTTCTCTCAACAGGTGATCCAGGAGATTTTTTTTCTCTTTTTAAGTGCCCTTTCTCACTGTCCCTCTTCCCTTCTGTTTTTCTTTTCCTTCATCTTTCTTTCTCCCTTTCCTATCCCTCAGTCATGTCTGTCCCGTCTGTAACAACTGAAAATAAAATAAAATAAATAATAACAACAAAGGTTGATCAAATGGACCAATACGGCAAGGCCGTGATGATCCATTTGGCAAAGTAAATCCATTGGGTATCCTTGTTGGTCTTCAGACAACAATTCTGACGGCTAAAGAACCAAATGGGACAGGCAAAAACAAAAAACAAAAAGAGATGGAGAAACTGACTAAATTCTTCTGATATTAGCAGAAGATGCTGAGATTTGTGTTGATAAGAGGTGAAAAGGCTGAAAAGAGGTGAATCAGCAGAATTTCTGCTTAAGAGGTTTTAGCTGAAAACAGCTGAAAAAGTTTTGTGCTGAAAAGTGGTGAAAAAACTTAAAATTCTGCTGAAAAGGGGTGAAGAAGGCAAAACTTGTGTTGAAAAGAGTTTAAAAAGTTTAACTGGCAACTGAGAAAAATGTTGCCATAAGCGGGATTTGAACCCTGGCATCCCGATCTGAGAACGGCTGCTCATCTCACTGAGCTAAAACACAGCTCAGCCTGGCAAGCAAAATCAGTGACCACACTGATTCATTTCAAAGGGACAAAATAATTGTAAAAAAAATTTAATATCTCAAAAAGTATAGAAGTTATGAGCACCAAAAGTCATAGCCGGAAAGAGCATTTTATGGATAAGAGATGCTGTAATGAGAAAAGTCAATTCTAGAATAGCACTTATGTGTAGCTGAATAGCAGGAGTATACCGTCTTATTTGCATTTAGCTTTCTCCAGACTTTGAGAAGATTTAGCTCAGCCATGAAGTGATTAATGCTCTTCCTCGCATGAGGATGTGAAGGGCCAGTAGAATGGGAGGACCTATCCTTAACAGGGTCCAAAGCTATATTAAAATCCCCTCCAATAACATTTTCTTCCTCCAATGTAGCGAGTAATAGAAACAAGTCTCAAAGAATTTGGGGTTGTCCTCATTAGTACCATACACGCAGATTAAGTTGAGCTTAGACTTTAAGAGAGTGCCTTGTACTATTAAATATCTACCTGCTACATCTCTGATATTAGTCATCTCAAAAGGAATGTTGTTGTTTGTAAGAATCATAGTCCCTCGTGAATGCGAGCTATAAGGTGCTGAAAAAATAGGTCCCTGCCACCTTCTAGTTATTACCTGTAAATCAGTCGAAAGGAGATGTGTCTCCTGAAGAAAAATTATATTTGCCTGCATCCTCCTCAGTCTAGTCAATACCTGTTTCACCTTACTCGCTTTATTTAAACCCCTACAGTTCCAGGATGTTATCTTAATATTCATAGATTGGGACATAATTATAGATAGTGAGTCGACTGCAGTAGATTAAAGCTAAGAATATGAAAACAGCCTTTTTTTGGAAGGTGAAATAGTCTTAATAATAAATAAACAAAATATATTAAAAATATATATTAAAAAAAGAAGAAAAAACCCCATTATCTTTACCCCTGTATAACCCACAGCTAGAACATTAACCCTTAACCTCCTAAGACCCGAACTCTTCCACGACATGCATTTTTAATTTCTCTTTGATATTTGGGCATATTGGGGCCCGATGAATGTAAAAACAAAGAATTTCCAGATTTTTTTTTTTTTTTTTTTACCTTATTTTTGTTTTTAAGAAAAATGAGAGCCACAAATGAGGATATTCATTTAAAATTTTGATAGAACAGTAGCAGTATAATGTCCTCGTAAGTGGATATCAGGCCCATGTAGAGCAAAATTGAGTATTTTGGTCAAAATAACCAAAAATGTGATGTCCACATATGTGGACGGCAGGTCCTAGGACAGGGGTGGGCAATTCCAGGCCCCGAGGGCCGGTGTCCCTGCAGGTTTTAGATCTCACCTTGGGTCAACACACCTGAATCACATGATTAGTTCGTTACCAGGCCTCTGGAGAACATCAGGACATGTTGAGGAGATAATTTAGCCATTTAAATCAGCTGTGTTGGTTCAAGGACACATGTAAAACCTGCAGGGACACCGGCCCTCGGTGCCCACCCCTGTCCTAGGAGGTTAAACAGTTAAACCTTGAACCTCTATCAACGTTTAAATAAAGTTCCCCTCCCCTTCTCTTAACACTCCAACCTATGTCACTAGCAACTACTCACTAACAGCCTGGAGGGCAATTATCAATATACTCCACACTTGTACCTCAGAACGGAAGCAAAGTACACAAACAGAAAAAAAAAAAAAGATATTTATACACATACTTTAAGGTTCAAACTATATCCCCACTATTGTTGAGAAATAAGCCTGTTTAACAAATGTATTTCCAAATTATGAAACACAAACCAGCTAGATATTGTGTTCAGCAAACAGTACTCACGACCTACAGAACTTTCATTGTATTAAGCCATCAGCCTGTTTCTGTTGTAGTTGTCATGGTCCTGAGTCTGTCTACTCAGTGTTTTGTGTTTCTTTATATTATTTCCTGTGCTTGTTTATCCTGTTATATCTTTGGTTGAGGTTTGCCGTTTGTTAAGGTTTTGTTCTGTGCCTGCCTGCTCCCACTTCTGTGTTCCCTCCGTCTGTCTATGGTGTTACTGTGTCCGCTCGTGAGTCTGCCTGTCTAGTTCAGTGTCCTGTCTGGTTCTCTGTGTCTGTGTTTCCTGTTTTATTCTGAAAGTTCATGTCTCATGTCAGTGTGTTCAGTTTTACCTCTCCCCTGTCTCGTTAGCCTCATTTCTCCCAGCTGTGTCTCCCTCCTGTTGCCCATTCCCTGATTACTCCCCTGTGTATTTAAGCCCTGTGTTTTCCTGTGCTCTCTGTTGCATTGTCTGTTTTACTCCATGTCCGTCTGCAGAATTCTGTGTAACCCGGTGTTCAGTCTGCGTCTCTCCGCATCTTTCTTTGTACTTTGTGTTCCTCCTCCTGTGCGTGTTTGCTTTAAGTTGAGTTCTTTAGTTTTCCCCAGTTTAGGTTTGTTTACTCCCCGCTCTGCTCCTCCTGTTTTTGTCACCTTATCACCGCTGTAAATAAACATTCACTCGCACCCCAGCCAGTGCCTGCATTTTGGATCCTTTTCTCAATTCACCACACGACTGCTGCGCAGTCGTGACAGTAGTCTACGTTCTATGGTCCAAGCTCTCGATGAAACATTCTGCCTCGGCGAGGGATTTGAACGTGATTGTGCGACCTTCGTGCGTGACCCTCAAGCGTGCTGGATACAATATTCCGTAACGAATTCCTTTAGCTCGCAGCTTCTGTTTGATCTCTTTATAATTTTTGTTGTTTATGAAGCTCCGCCGAAACATCAGGGAAAAACATCACCTGCTGATTTTTGTAGAAGACCTTCCCTTTCTGTCGAGCAGCGTTGTGGATTAATACTTTGTCTCTGAAGTTTAAAAACTTCATAACGACGGGCCGAGGCGCCTCAGGATTATTTGAGTGAAGACGGTGACATCTTTCAACAACCAGTGGGCTCCTTAGCAGTCCCAGGTCAAGCTCTTCGGGGAGCCAGCTCTCCATAAAAGTGCATGCATCTCTTCCTTCTGCTCCTTCAGGTAGGTTAATCAATCTCAAGTTGGACCTGCGACTTCTGTTCTCTAGGTCATCGACCTTTGAGGGGAGCGTCTCTGCCTCCTTTTCCATCTTTTTAACTAACTTGTAGACAGGACACATTGTCCTCGGCTTGGGAAATTCGATTTTTCGCTTGTGTCACTCTGTTAACACATCCATGTATGTCTTCTGGCACCCCCTGCACAGCGGAAAGCACACGGTCCAGTCTGCCAGAGAACTCTGACTTAAGCTTTCATAATTTCACTTTGATTTTCAACTGGCGGTGTAGCTGATGTAACATCCTCGTTAGTTTCTTCCTCGTCCTCGACGCCATCATGTAGCACGCTAGCTTCACAAGCCACAAACTCATGTCCAGTTCTTTGTGAGACGATTTGCTGTTTCTTTGTCATGTTCTGTAGCTTGTCTTTTCCTTCGGGTATAACGAGATAAGAATTTATAAAAGTGTAGAGCAGGAAACTTCAGGATTTGAAAAATGCAGCGGAGCTCCGAAAAATGTGACTTTCTGCTACGCCGTCATAGCCGGAAGTCCTGGAAGGCTGAGCTAAGGTCCAATAGAACAAAGACTGAGCAATCACCCCTGTCCGCAGCCATCAAAAGGTCATTTGGGACTTTAAGGAGAGCTGTTTCTGTGCAGTGTAACTTTCTAAAACCCAATAGTTCTCCGGTTTTACAGTTGGTTTCAGTTTTTACTGGGAAGATGGATAACCAGCAGTGAGATCATGTAATGGCTTGACAATAGCTGAATATCCAGACAAAACGTCTGTAGTATCCAGCAAAACCAAGGAAAGGTCTTAACTCCTTCACCTTCTACAGCACTGGCCAAGAGGTGAGTGTGGAAATTTTGTCAGGGTCTGTTTCAACACCAGTCTGGGACACTACATGGTGAGGATACTTTACAGATGTCTGGAAGAATACACATTTCTCAACTGACAAGGCGTTAGTTACATAAATTTATGTGATTTTTAAATGCAGCCCATTGCTTCCTACCTGTCATATCTAGTGCTGCATGGCAGGCAGGTGAAGACCCAAATGCAGAACTCCAGACTCCAGACAGCTTTACTGCTAAAACTCATAAGAAAACTCTAGGAACACAAATACATTAAGAATACAAATATACTATGAATGCTAGGAAGTTTACTACACAAAGGGGAAACAGAACATTAAGAAGACACAGCACAGGGGTATGACATCACAACAAAGGACAAAGGGAGACAGATACAATATATACACTAGATGAGAGCAGGCAACAGTTGGGGATCACAGCTTAACAGAATCCTATTAGCTCAATGTGACATACAAGGGCCTACCGAAGACGAACAGGAACTAACTAACACAGCGTTCAGAACTTGGATATTCTAAAGGTATATGTTTCTTTATAACATTAATGTATGGTCCATCTTTAGATACATCCATCTTTAGAAGGATACAAGCACTACAAGCACTAACCCCGAAGTGTGAAGGGTTAACTAACAGGCTTCAAATAGTAGAGGCTGCCTTGGCCTTGTGTGGGTGTACGATAACATGGTGTTCCAGTCCACCAGAAATAGAGACTTCATTGTGTTAGTTAAAGCTGACATGTGGAAATGAGAGATCTCTGGTAACAACAGTGTGGTAGAAAAGAGTTTTCTCATACGGGACAATTTACCTGACTGGAGGTCAAAGATCGTTGCCATGCGGAAGGACCATTTGGAGAACAAATCAGGGAGAACAGAGTCTAAACCGCGGCAACTGCCCATCAACAGCCAATCACAAGTGTTTCCTGTTTTCACATGTCTAATATATGCTTTGAATTATGAATTGTATTATTGTAATATTGAATACAATATTGTAATATTGAATATTGTAATATTGAATATGAATTGTACTTCACTTCTCTGTGTGCGGACAGCCTGACATAGTGAAGTCCACAGCTGTGTGACCCGAATCTTTAACTGCCTGATAATAAAATAGTGTGCACTGCTAGACTGTCTCCTGAACTTCTCTCAGTGAAAAAGAACTCTACACTAACTAGACAGAACTAGAGAGTCTTCTAATTTCCCAGTTCCCTAAGTTCTACAAAATTAAAAAACAACATAAATACTAAGTAATCCAGGAATCTCATATTAAAATAACTAAACGAAGTCCAAAATCTCAGGAAGCTGGGAAAACAGAACCAGGACTAAGACCAAGGGATGAAGTGTTGGGGTTCTTGGAGGTGTCTTTTGAAGTCCAATGGTCTGAGACAGACATGGACAAGATGGCTGTTGTTTTAGATTACTGCAATCTAGATCATTGCCAGATGACATCTCACATTTCAGTATTGAAGAAAACACCAGACCCTCTATGTTAGATGTTTAATTCAGACAAATAACCTCTGTCACTTTCTAACAAGGTTCTAATCATTGGTACTCTGTAATTTAAGATTCTAATTTGGAGGTTCCAAATTAATGCAGAAATGTGCATTTTATTTATGTAATGGATGTTTTTAATATTTAGTTACATTTAAAAATTGACTTTATTTTTGTAAAAATAACATCTGTTCTCTCTCATTCATTCATATGTTTAGATGATTTTTGTTTTGTTTGTATTTTTGTTAGTTTTGTGTTCCTGACCTACACCTGCATCTGTGGTCATTCAGTCACCTGCCTGATGGTTTATCACAGGTCCCGCCCACTTATTTGCACTGCAGTCACTTCAAATATGATTCAGTTTCTTTGGAGTTGCATCGTTGTGAATTGTGTATGTGCTTTTTACCAGCCTTCAGGTGCATGGAGTTTCATTTTGTTGTAATCATCCAGTTGAGAAATACCTTAAATCACACTAGGAGGTTTCATCAGCTTGTGCCACACAGAAAATAGAATTTAATTGCTCACAAGAAAGTCAGCAATCAGATTAAATATGGTTCTTTGAAACCATTGTAGTGCTCGAATACAAAGAGAATCAAATTAAAGGAGTGTTTCTATTTGCTGCCAGGTTAATTGTGTACAGTGCTTTTGAGTCTTTTCAATACAGAGCTAGGTGGATCATTATGTGCAGAGGCAAGATAGAGAACTCTATTAAGCAACTCAGAGCACAAATCATTTATCATTCAGTGCACTAGAATATTTATACAAGCATTTAATTTAGTAATGAAAAGCCTTTCAGCTGCAAATTAAACAGTACTCCATCTTTAAAAAAGAATTTAGCTTACTGGCTTCATTTACTTAACAAGATTTGACCCAGACTCTCAGCATCTCTCAGGGTTTAATAGCTACGCAAATACATACAAAGTGGATGTAGGTAAATGTGAAGGGCAGCCTTTCTCAAAGTTCTTCTTCTTCCCAAACAAACCTGTTTGGGTCGGTTTGTACTTGAACCGAGTCATTTCTTCTGTCATTTGTAATACACTTCTCATATCCACCTCCACCTACAGTTACTCACTAATGCTTTCTTGCATACTCATTAATGCTGTATTACCTCAGTGCAAATGCACACGGCTCATCATCATCCAGCAGCTCTTTCATATCTTCAGTCTTGGTGCCATTAAGCTCAGAAGCAATATGCAGTGCAGGATACGCATCTCCTTACATTCATCTTAAACTCATTTACTGTAACCAGCCTCAGAACTCTTCACCCATACTTAATATCATCAGGTCTTAATTAATATTGCTGCTTAATTAAACACTCGTATACTCGTATTTAAAGAATGTAGCAGGAGATTGAGGAGGAGGGAGGAAGTTCTCATCCATGCTAGTAATTGTCTTTGCCATTAGCTTGATTCTATCTGTCACTGCATCTGGCTGAGATGAACTTTCACTAATGTTGAGCCCCTCCTGGTTTGCACAGGGGCTCCACAATCTGTTATCTGGAGCCTGCAGAGCATCATATTTAGCTCTATGGGAAGCTAAATATCAAATACTGAGACTTTTTACAACATTTAATTCCTTACATTTACTTGTATACTGTAAAATAAACTGGTGTGGTTTCTTCCAAAAACTGTATAAATTTCAACAGTCCTTCACCCGAGGAAATCAGTAAAAGTACCAGTAAGGTGCACAGGTTTGCTCCACTAAAGCTGAGACGTGGTTCCACAATTCAACAGTTTATGTTTATTGTTCTGAAAAACACACAGGGGGGAGACGGACTCAACCAATAAAGAAAATTGATCAAATAAACATAATGCAAAGTTAACCTTAAATTATTAAGGAGTCGCACATGGTCGCTGCTCAAGTAGCAGAGCAGTAACGCTGAATGCAGCAGTAACATCAGGCCCGCTGAACTACTCCACCTAGACAGGAGGGAGGGCTTCCTGACCCCACAGGTGACACAACACGACAGTATTATTCTCACCTGGGTGGTAAACTTCACACCCCAGCACCAACAGGAGACGGTTCGCAGGAGTGGACCTGTGCACATGCAAAGGACACCAGGAAATGCGACGTTCAACCATCATGTGACATTAACATCAGCACAGGGAGCTTCGTGGCTTCCATATCGCTCATTATTTCTTATGTTTCTGGTCATTCTTATTAACAGTGTTAATGTTTTTGCAGGGCCAGACAAATGAAGCACTACTTTAGAGGGCAGCACTTCAGTTTTTGTTTCATCATAGTGTATAACTCTGCATCCCTGTGACCTCCAAATAAGGAGCTTATGGGATCAGCAGTGGCATAAATATTGATAATGTCTCATTCAGTCTGTCTCTTTGAAACATTACATTGTATTTATGGCTGGCAATCAGTATTGATACCCTTGTGAGGCCTTGCCAGTAGTAATGCAAATTGATGCCAAGTGGAAAAGAGGAGAAAATCAAATCATGAGACTGAGCAGGATGCCCAGGAGCTAACCAGGCAGAGGCAGAGGGGACACCTGAGCTCTCCAATATGATTATTCACAGGGATAATAGATTCTGCCTAAAACAGCAGCCTCTGTACACGAATACTGAACATTTCAACCGTTACAGTGTTAACATCAGACTTCAAAGACAGATGCTAGCACCCATGTAACTCTGGCTCCTCATACTCATATCACACACATGTGCCAACAGTAAATAAACTGAAACAAAGGCACAAATACAGCAGCTAAAATGAACTGACACAAACGCAGCTGATATCTAATTAAAGCAAATGTCCCATCGTTCTCCTGACCACGCGACCCGTCATGCAGGCCGCTGCAGACCCCTCCCCTCTCTGCTCCTGGCTGTTCCTGAGGCCTCGTCTGTTAAAAGGAGTTCTTCCTTCCCAGCATCACAAAGTGCTGATCTGATTGTCGGAGCCTGCTCTCTAACATCGTGGTGTTTATTGTGCAATATAAATGACTTTGAGGTGATTCTCAGTTGGCCATGAAAACACTGGATGACGGACAGATTCAGTTTAGGTATTAAAACTACAGCCTTGCAGGGTGGCTGACCTGGTATATGTGTAATTAATGACATTTAAATGTTCTGCAGCCTGGCACACAGGGTACTGACTATGCCTGTGACGATGTGTTTCAGACACACGGGGGAGCGGGTCCAGTAATTCGTCCTGTTGGTGCAGACGGTGTTTGTGAGAAGTGATGTAGCAGGGCAGTGAGTGGATGAGTCACTAAGGCTGGATGCCATTAACACAGGGCACTGAGAATAAAGAGAAGGAATCTGAAGTGAATTGGACTGGGAGCCTGCAGAGGACAGGTGTGATCTTTGGTGGGGTGGTATTGAGGTAGGCTCCTGGATGTTATTTCTCCTTATTGCAGTCCTTTTTTAGATGAAATCACAGAAGCTGACATTTACATTACAGATGCCCAGAGCTGGAATCACACCTTGAAGTGTGTGTGTAGTTCTACTCATTTCTAAGAAAAAAGTGTTTTTTATTGATGAAGTCCAAAACTCTCCTGCTGGTTCTTCATTCTGTGGTTTATCCCTGTTGGTAGTATTTACTACACTGTCACAGTTACTGGTTTAAACCATAGAAACACTGTCCGTTCTTTCTCTCCTCCGCTCTCTTCCACCACAAAATGATTTATGTTAATCAGTTCCTTTGCAGGTGAAAACATTTCTTTAATAGCATCTAACGTAATTACTGATGTCTGTTTTCTCCAGATGTTTTCAGGAAAATACCCACACATCAGTGGTGTTGATCTGTGTGCTGTCATTGGCTGACTTTGGCACCTGTGCTTATGTGTTCTTATCATCGTTACCCATCTCTCCAATCAAACACAGGTGCTGTACGGAGCTCATGTTTCCTCAGATAATGGGTTCAGTTAGAGCACGCTCACATGTGCACTGCTCCTGGTGTCTGTGTGATTTCACCTGTCATGGCCCTGAAGTGACGTCCCACAGATCTTTTCATCAGCTCGTCATGTGCTGCTTCTTTTAGCTGCACTGAGTGGTTCACGCCGAGGACATTCAGTATTCTGTATTGAACTGTTTTGTCATTGTTTAGCATAAAGTGCACAGTACAGTGGAAATGCCCAGAGCTGTGGTTCAAACTGTGAACCTGATGATCCTCCTCAGTTTGTTTTGATTCTGCCTCTGTGGATCCTAAACACCACATCATCCTCACAGGTACATCATATCTCACTCAGCCAAACCATGACAGCCAGAAAAATATAACCCTGCTCAGATACCGATCAATATTCTGCCTACTGTAGATTTTATGAGTTTGTGCCAGACTGAGACGTGTCAGCCATTTGGTACTTTTTAATATTGTAATGAAAATGATATAATTTGGGGTTTTTTCACTGATCAACACCTGATATAAAATACAAATGAAATATAAATTAAGTTTTTGGTTCCAAATACATTTAAATTCTGATCTGTAAAATGATGTCAGATCATTTTTACAGCTTTTATTTATAAAAAATAGAACTTTAATTAATAATCATTTGGATACCAATTTTCTAACAAACTACAGCTAAACTACGTCGCTGTGCTGCACCTGCAGTAGTTTTTTATCTGTTTTAGCTTCACATCATCGCTCAGCCTGTGAAACACGTGGGGTATAATGATAATGCATTATTATAAATTAAACAGTGTCTAAAATAACAAGAAATTCATGTGCACTTGGAGTTTAATTTCCACCACCCACAGACAAAACCCACCTTTACTGGTAAATAAAACTAAAGCTATGTTACAGCCTCTTTGACCTGCAGCTGCACCGCTCTGGCGCTCAGCGCTGGCATCTGGACCAAACCACATCTTGAGATCAGGAGGGAGGCGGAGTCAGAGGCTGACTGGATTTAAATCTTTTTTCCCAAAAACAAATATTTTTCAAAGTACCCTGAGGAGCAAACGTTCTTTCATGATGACTAATGGACTGTTCTGCTATTTCTACGGCTCCTGTCAATCATGGACCCCAGAATAATCACCACTTTTCTCCTCCATATGGTGGCCCTGACCAAACACAAGCTCCAAGTTTGCTGGTCTACTGAAACTTGCCATCTCTCCAGCTGATGTTCCAACCCCTCCACCACCACTGCTCACATGCTGTGTGTCAGGAGTAATAAGCTTGGAGATGTAAACTACAACTATGTCCTGGTGCTGTAATAAATCATTTTAAATGTTAACTGTCTGAGTGAAATATGGTTATAGCCACAGAGCTGCTAACATAACCATGTAGAATAGAAAATAACTACTTTTTCCTTTCGTTCCCTTCTAGAAACTGTTAAAATATTCAGATTAGGTGTGTGACATTCTCAGATTAACCTAATCTATAAAATGTAATTCATGTAATTCAGATAATGTTGCTTTCATGCTTTCAGTTCAGACTGGTGAGAGTACTGTGAATAACATAGAACAACAGAATTAGATTGTAAAGCCATAAACACCCAGTGGGGTGGCCGTGGCTCAGAGCATCCACTAATGAGTAGGTTGGTGTTTCTATCCCCGTCTGCTTCATATGCCCATTTATACTCAGGTGAGACACTTAACTCCAAGTTGCTCCTGATGTGTTCACATGTGTGAATGTTAGATAGAAATCGATTAGAATGCTGCGCGATGGGCAAATGGCACAAGCTGTATAAAGTGATCTAAATAAAGTAGAAACAGCACCATGTGTCTGTGTGTTTGATATTGTATGTCAGTCTTAAATGTTTTGTGATAAATATCACCTTTGCCATATCCTAGCTACCTGCTAATGAGAAAACACAGTCATTCCTTCTTCCCCTCACAAACACACACCTTTCTCCACACCTCTGCTATTATCTTTTTCTGCCAAAAGCAGGAAGACACTGTTGGGTGAGAGTCGGGGGAGAGACGAGGCTTTATCATTCTATCTGCTGCTTGCATCTGAAGCAACGTAACTGTCCTAATCGTCATTCTAGGAGATGTCTGTTGGCTATTTTACTATTTACCGAGTGGACTCTGTCAGCTTCAAAGCTCTGTCTGTAGCTTGTTTATGCATCCCTCACCAGACCTGTCACTCTCACTTTTATAAGCTCTGCTGAGCTCGCTGCCTCTTCCACTTCTGTTTGCACATGTGGAGTTTTCATTGTTGGGCGAGCAGGTGAAGTTTGTGCAAATAGCCTGATCCTAAACGAGTAAGGCTCACACACTGCTCGAGACTCTTTCAATACAGTAACTATTGTCATCAGATCAGCATTAGTTAGCTTGAGAGGTCCAGAGACACTACGAGAAAGCCTCCTGAACAAATGCAGTAAGAAACTACATTTGAAACAAATCTCATTTACACATTCCCGATTTTATTGCACTGCTTTTGTTATGCTTACTTTCCAAAATGTATGCAGTTAGTAGAAGATGTGGGTTTTTTTACAAGTACAACAAGTTGTTCATACCTAAGGCTTAGAAACTGCCAAGCAAATAGACGCCAGGAGAATCCTGAACCATCCAAGACATATATTCTCAGTGGCAAGGGAACAATATGGGAACCTCCTCACCAAGGCTGGAGACAGAGCAGTTCTGGAAAAGTATGTGGGAGAAGGATGCAACACATAACAACAATGCTCAGTGGTTAGTGGAGCTGCCCATAGCAATGTCCCTGAGCAGCCTCCAGTAACCATCACAGTGGCAGACATCCAAGCATGAAGAGTTGGGCAGCACCAGGCCCTGATGTGAGTCAAAGCTACTAGCTAAAGAAGCTAACTGTGCTCCATGAGCATCTGGTAGCACAAGTAAACCAGCTGCTAATAGATGAATGAACTGAAGGCTGTTAGGCATTCAATAACCTGCCACAGCATCACCTGGAAGCTCCTGCTAGGCATGAAGATGAACAGGCGCAAAACACAACCACCATCCAGAAAAGAAAGCTTTTGGTCCATATTTACATGAGAACGTCACACAGCTGCTGAAGACTGTCTGCACATTCATGGTCTGAGCACAGTGAAGCCACTGTTATGTGCAAGACATCAAGATGATTTCAGTTGAATGACAAAGCAGCGATCAGAAGATGCTTCCACTGTCATAAAGGGGTGGACAAAGTGCCAGTGTAACGCCTTTAAATGCCACAATCTGTCTGCATACTTTTGTTGACTAAGGGGGGCAAATAAGTTCCACTAATGGAGCTGAAATGTGTGCAGGAAATATATCGTTACATACAAAGGACAAACCGACATCAGGTGAGTCCCCAGCTACAAACAACAAAAGAGGAAGAAGACCTTGATCCACTAATTCAGTTCAATTCAATATATTTTCATTCATATAACACCAAATCACAGCAACTGTCACGTCAGATGTTTAGCATCTCTAATATCTCTAACACTGGATTACTAGTCTGTAAGCTAAGCCAAGCATGTTCTCCACCTGTTGTCTGCATGGTGCGCTGAACTCTTAGTCTGCTGACTTTGTTTGCAAGTTGATACTGGTTTTCATTAATTGCACAACCAGTCACAAGGTAGCTCATTTTCCTCAAAGATGAGATCGGCCTGAACATGTCATTCTCAGAAAGAGAAAACATTCAAATATATGAGGCCCAATGCAGTTTCTAAAAAAACAAAACCAAAAGGCCAAAAGGATATTATTCTATTAGTGTTCTAACAGAAAAGAGATAAAAAGCACAGAGAAACAAAGACACTGAGGCAGAAAGAAGAGCTTAGCATTTATTATTTATCGTGGAGCAGAATAAGCTTGATGGTTGCAGACAGAATAAAAAAGGCATAATCACCATGTTTGTTTCCCTATAACGCTGCATGTGTGTGTGCGCGTCGCAGCTAGCAGCGTGTGGACTGGTCCAGCAGGTCTGAGCCTGCGTGCTGCTCGTCATCCTGTCACAGTGGATGACTCCTGACGCGACAGCAGCTGCTCTGGCCTCAAATACCCCTGAGACAAAGAGAAGAAAGGAGGGAGATAGATGGAGGAAGGGAAAGAACAAGAGCGATATCGCGAAGGATGGTGAAAGTGGATGTGTGTGTGTGTGTGTGTGTGTGTGTGTGTGTGTGTGTGTGTGTGTGTGTGTGTGTGTGTGTGTGTGTGTGTGTGAGTGTGAGAGAGAGAGAAAGAGAGAGAGGTATGTCAGCAAAGAGCCTCGATTTCCCCAGAGATGTACTGACAGAGAGACAGATTGATGAAAACACAGAGAGCTTGGAGTTTGGAAAGCAGGCAAGTGCCAATTCCTCCTGCTAGAGTGGACAGCTTCCAACAAGCCCTGCAGCACACAATGCCACCAGGATATATCGGAAGAAGCTTTAAACTAAAGGAGTAAAAAGCAGACTGTGCATCAAAGTAGAGACTGGGAAATTTTATAATTGGCTTTCCTTGTTTGTGAATCCAAAGCAGGAAATTGCAAAAAGCTAGAGTAAGTGCCTCAAACATTCTTTTATTTGTGGTTAAAAAGCAAATGATTTCTCATGACTACAGCGATCCCAGAAACATTAAGCAGCAGAACATTATAAGGCATGACATTATTTTATTGAATAGTGACGCTACCATTTAAAAGTCTGGAATTATGTAACAGGAAAACAATCTATGGGTGGTTGATCTCCAGTTCCAACATAAAGACCTGATACATGATGATGTGTCTGCTGCACGAACTTTAGGAAACATCGATGCAGACTCTAACTGGGGCTGCTGGTAAGGGTCAGTTTGGTAACTGTCATGTCCTTCGCAGCAGGTGGTGCTTATTCATCACAGTGGTGACATAATGAACTATTGTTTGTCTTTACTTTGTTGAGCCTTGCTTGTCATAATCATTATATTATATCACCAGTTCAACTTGTTTTTTATGTGTTGCTGATCAAACCATTTTGGCTCAAATCAGTTTGATGTTAAATGTTCCCTCGACCAAAGTAACGAGCCTTTTTTGAGATTCTAGTAAAAAAGAATAAAGTATGCACAGGCACAGGTCACCATCAGGTGCAATATACTGTTTATAGTTTGTGTGGTTTTTGTAATTAACAACTAAAGTGTTGTGAAAAAGTGCTTGCCCTTTAATGGTTTCCTGTTTATTTGCATGTTTAGAAAAAGAATAGAATAGAATAGAATAGAATGCCTTTATTGTCACTGTACAGATGTACAATGAGATACAGGGCATCTCCTACTCAGTGCAAACATGTGGGAGGGGGGGGGGCGGTGGGTGTAGAACATGTAGAAGTGAGAGGGTGCACAGTTTCTGCAGCACTGTATACATATGAACACTTTTTACAGAAAAAGTATATAAACTGTACAAATATACAGTCCGGTAAAAAAAAAAGAAAAGTTTGTTACACTTACATGTTTCAGATCAAAAGAATGTAAATATTACACAAAGAAAACACGAGCAAACACAAAATGCAGTTTCTAAATGAAGGTGATTGTTATTAAGGGGGAAAATAATCCACACCTACATGGCCCTGTGGAAAAAGTGATTCCCCTTGTTATAGCATAACTGTGATGTGTCACAAGCTGAGTTCAATGTCTCTAACCACACCCATCTGATCTCAATCAAGAAACCACTAATATGACCTGCCTGACAAAGTGGAGTAGACCAAAAGATCCTCAAAAGCCGTGCAAAATGCTGCGATCCAAGGACATTCAGGAACAAATGAGAAACAAGGTAACTGAGATCACTCAGTCTTGAGAATCCATAAAGCTGTGAGACTTCAGCAAATCCCAGTGAGAGCTATTATCCACAAATGGTGAAAACATGGACCAGAGCGCAGCCACGACTCATCCAAGAGGTCACAAAAGACCCCGGAACAACATCCAAAGAACTGCAGGCCTTATGCTTCAGTTAAGGTCAGTGTTCATGACTCCACCACAAGAAAGAGACTGGGCAAAAATGGCCTCTATGGCAGAGTTCAAAGAGGAAAACCACAGCTGGGCAAAAGGAACATAAAGACTTTTTTTTTTTCAGTTTTGCTAGAAAACATCTCGATGATCCCCAAAACTTTTGGGATAATATTCTGTGGACTGATGAGACAAAAGTTGAACTTTGTGGAAGCTGTGTGTCCAGTTACATCTGGCATAAAAGTAACAGAGCATTTCAGAAAAGGAACATCATACCAACAGTAAATATGGTGGTAGCAGTGTGACGGTCTGGGCTGTGTTGCTGCCTCTGGACCTGGAAGACTTGCTGTGGAAATGAATTCTGCTGTCTACCAAACATCCTGTCCGGCCTTCTGTTCGTGACCTGAAGCTGAAGTGCGTTTAGGTTCTCCAGCAGGATAATGATCCAAACCACACCAGCAATTCCACCTCTGAATGGCTTAAAAAAATGACTTCGGAGTGGCCAAGTCAAAGTCCTGTCCTGAATCCAGCTGAGATGCTGTAGGAAAGCAACCTGCCACCTGACTCAAACAGGCTCTCCTCCAAGCAGTTCTCATTTATAAAGTACTTTACAAATCCAAACATTGCGGCTAACAGATGGACTGTCTTGCTTGAGTGCAGTTAGCCAAACAATGAGGAGCCACTTACTGCTAAAGACAGTGGAAGTGGACAGCATATCTTTGGTTTAACATAAAACTCATTGTTGCAGCCAGGGGCAGCACAAAAGTGATTATTAGTTGTAGTGTCCTTATTTTCCTCTGGATTATTGATTCTGTCTCTAGTCAGCTAACAGAAACTAATGTACGTTTATGAGCTGCAACCAACCAACCAAAGACATGATGTCAGATTCCATACTGACAGAAGATGGCACTAAATGTTTTTAAAACCTTATTTTTAAGCACTTTTTCTTGAACCCAGCTTCACAAACAGAGTCGATGTCAGTGTTGAGAGCAGGGCTCCATGATGTAAATTAGCATTTCATGTCCTCTTTAGCCTTGCAAAAGTGCTGAAGTGTTGTTAAAGTACACGCTGGACTGAACCCTGCAGTCTTTAAAAGGACATTTTGTATTTTCCTTATTATGTAAAAACGTCATGTTCTATGCATGTCATGAATCAAACATTTCTTTATGGGAGAAATGTGATGTTTAGGTGTGTGTGGGTGTGTGCATCCTTTTCTCCTCCTGTGTCTTGTTTGTTGAGAGGTGGCTTTTAATGCATTCCTAAGTGTGGATTGGATAATTGGATGGCCAGCAAACTCTTAACCTCCAGCTGATGACCATCTCTGGCCTCTCTTCACCTCCTCTGTATCAAATACAGAGCCACACAGTTGTTGGCAGTTTTGAGTGTCTGTGTGAAAATCCTGAATGGAAGTCCTGCAGAGTTGTGAGTTGAGGAATTTTTCTTTTGTTGGATGAAAGTGTTTTGCAAATAGACTTTATAAAATGTCCACATTACTGAATATTGGAGCAGCTGAGTAGGAGTGAGACGCCTTTGAAACCCTTTTTCTCTTTGTTGCTGTTTAGGAGCTTAGATTAGAGGATTGTCGACTGCCTAATAAAGAGTAGAAAAGCGCTCTATAAGAACATATCCATGTACCATTAGTTTTATCTTTTGTTAGAAAAGCAAAGGAGACATCAGAGACATGTTTGTTGTTTTGGCAAATACAGCTTGTGTTATATTTCAATTGTTCTGAGCTGTTGGCCTTTTGTTGAGAGCAGTAGGAGTGAGAAGTCACACCTGATGTTGTAACAACCTTTAAAACCCTTTTTTAACAGCTGCTGTAACATCGCTTCATATACAGGAAATGTTCACTTACTTGAAACACACCATGGTTGAATAACACGTTTGAATTAATTTCAATTTCATTTATATTATTTTTGTTTGGTTTGTTTTTGTTAATTTACAAACAGCTTTATTTATTTATTTATTCATTTATTTATTTTACTGTGGACACGTTGTACAAAATAGATAAACACTGAAATGACAGAAAACATTTTTCTTCACTGTCTACAATCAAAATTTCTATTACTTTGGTGTGGTATGAATGGTTGTGGGGGAGGTTGTCATCAATAAGACAAGCAGTAAAATCTCATAATATTTAGTGAAAAGTCCAAAATATGTTCTTTTTTACATTTTCGACAGACGTGCAGTGGGCTGGGTTGCAGTCTTTGCCAGGGTGATTCTGGCCCCCAGGAGCTATATTTGCCTTAAACCCAGAGTCATGCTGAGCACGGCACGTTATTCTGGTGTTGCAGACACTTGAAGATGTTTAGGTTCTTGTAGACAGCAAACTTATGTTGTAAAACAGGTGCAACTGAAAACGGGCACAGTTCAGGTTCACTGTGAAACACAATGAAATAGCTGCACACACTGAAGTAAAAGAGGCCAAACACATTGCTCTCTCATTATCTAGTAAAAGAGAAATTATTCATTTATAATTAAACAAGGACTCAACTGTAATAATATAAAAATATGAAAAAATACTTAAAGGCAGAAAAATAGAAGAAACTTGCAAAGAGTATGTCTGTGGTGGGAGTCTGCATGTTATTCCTGTACCAGAATAATGTGTATGTGTAAGTTATCAGACCCCAGATAAGGCGTTGGTTGATACAGACAAGGTTTCGAGTAATTTTTCAAGCTGAAGTCCACACTGCAACGCGGCAACGGCGTTTTCAAATTTATCCACTTTGGACAGCGTTTTCAAAAAAGCTCAGTTTTCCTTGACCAAAAACGTCGTCTCAGTGTGGACGGAAGGCCAAAGCGGAGAGAAAAAGATGCGTTTTCAAACAAAAAACATATTAGTGTGGACATGGCTACAGTCAAGCCCGTTCTTTACCACTAAAAACTATGTTGTCACTGACAATAGTGATTCAGTAATCAGCGAAAGATTATGTTCTGAATGCTTTCAGCCCATTAAATGATCGGTTATTGGTCTACAGATGTTGGTAGTAGCTCTGTGCCCACTCATAAGTTCAGTGGGCCGTTAACATCTGGTTAACTGTGGCGGCAGCACAATTAAATGAACGAGCAGGACACTTTCCAGCCACAGAAATGTTTTTGAAGGTTTTCTTTGACTTGATTACTTTCATTTTCACTCACTCGTGTACTTTTGTTGTCTGTCTTGTGAATCACAAGTTAAAAAACCTAAATTTGGAAGTTTCCAGTATAACGTTTAAACTGGACTGTCAGTCAGCCAGTCTATGGCTGTGAGTACAACTGATGTAATCATTTCGAGTGCTGGTAACATCCAAATAATGCACAGCCTAATCTGTAGGCCTGGGAACATGATAGAGCTAGAATGAAACACACAAAAAGCTAATTGCTCATGTTAATGTTATAAAGCAAGATTGCTTTAAAATGAACTTTAGCCACTCCCAGAAAGCCATGCTGCTTTGGGGAGTATAACTAAGAATATTCTGCATTAACTTGAAATATTGCCTTATATGTAAAAACAGTAGGTCTTCTATTGACCTAATCATTAAGAATGACTCCCTCTCTCTTTGTCATCATGGCTGCATGAATGTGCGTCACATATTTTGGTGATATGTGCTATTAGAGCATATCACAAAATACATACAAAATACATTACATGTACATATGTACATATTATAATTCCTTTTACAAAAAAGCATGCACTAAGCGTGACATATGGGTGCATTATTAGGGGCAAATGAGTGTTGTCACACCCAGCAGAGTTGGTGTCCCAGTGTTCCCAGCACACTGCAAGACTGCTGCAAATGAACTGCTGAGAGAACTTAGTGATGCAATGTGGATAAAATAATGAATCATGCAGAAAGCAACGTTCATCATTACACACTTCATCGGTGAAAAGAGGAGACGAGGCCAGTATGTCATGACATCGAGCCAAAGGTTTGACACCAACAGATGATTTATGCATTCAGGATGAGAAGGAGTGAAAGGATGGGCGACTACTTCCCTCTGCACTGAATGAATATCAGTGAGTGCTTTGACTTAACTTTGTTAGTGACTGTAGTTGTTTCTACCAATATTAACTGAATGTAAAAAGAGGTCCTGTTCATTAAGAGCAATTCTCTCTTAAATTAATCTCTTCTTGTACCAAAATCTATGCAGTTATTACACAATGTTAACATTAAATAGAAAACAGGCTCAGAATTCGTGGTCATATTATGTCACAATCAGCAGGGCTGACTGTGTGTAGAGTGAAGGGTGGACCCAAATGCAGACGGAAACAAAATGTGAAACATGACTTGAATAACAGAAAGCGAGCCGTTTATTGAGGCTGGCAAAATAACTGTAAACAAAAGGCAAGGCTAACAATAAACTAAACTGGGTGAGCTAAATTAACCAAAAACCTACAACAAGAACATGGACTTGACATGAGGAAACTTGACACAACTTCTTGCAAACAAAGCAGACGATCTGACAATGACACACTGAAAACAGAGGACTTAAATACACAGGAGGTGATTAGGGAAAGTGGGAACACATGGAGGAACAGCTGACAGACATGAGCCTAATAACAGGACAGGGGAAGTGAAACTAAATACAATGAACAAAGAACACACGACTCCTTCAAAATAAAACAGGAAACACTGAAACTAGACATGACAACACAAGCTTAACAGACCTAACACGTGATGAACGATACAAGAACTCAAACATAGAAACCAAGAAAGCAATAAATAATAACTGCCTTTCCTTAACTAAAGCTAAATAGGAATGACAAACTAATCACAAATCTAAAATGAAACAAATACAAAATGAACTCAGAGCGCTGGGTCAGAGCCCCAGCCTGTGACAGAGCCCCAGCCTGTGACAGAGCCCCAGCCTGTGACAGAGCCCCAGCCTGTGACAGAGCCCCCTCCTTAAGGGCGGATTCCAGACGCCCTCAAAACTCGGAAAAGAGCAAAAAAAAGAAACAGAACAGAAACCCAAAACAACCCACCCAGGGCGGGTGGCGGGGGTCCAGGACGGAGGGCCCGAAACCGGGAAGAAAAGGGAAAAGAGAAAACAAAAAACATTCAAAGTGGAACCCCAGACTAAAACACAAATATATGAGACCAAATAACACAACCCTGGGGGACAAGGCAAAAAGTCCAATATGCAAAGTTTCAGGAGGCTGGCCCAGAGGTCAGCGGAACAACAGTCCATAGTTCAGTAGTTCAGGGGGCCGACCCGGACGACAGCAGTACAAGAGTTTACACTGTTCAGGTGGCTGACCAGGAGGCCAACGGTTCAGTAGTCCATAGTTCAAGGGTTCAGGGGGCCGGCCACGAGTCCAACGGTGGCGACGGAGCAGAACAGGAGGCCGACAACGTGAAAAATGGCAGTGGCGAAGCGGGCATAGCTGACCACACCTGGAGAGCCTGGCTGGCTGCCGGCGGCAACTTGAGTATGTATGAAGACGGTCAGGCGGCTTGGCTGGCGGCCGACGGCGGCGTGGGCACGTACGAAGACCGTCAGGCGGCTTGGCTGGCGGCCGACGGCGGCGTGGGCACGTACGAAGACCGTCAGGCGGCTTGGCTGGCGGGCGGCGGCGACGTGGGCGTGTACGAAGACCGTCAGGTGGCTTGGCTGGCGGCCGGCGGAGACAACAAGAATTGGCCGGTGGTCGACGGCGTGGACGATAATCCTTGGATGGTTTGGTTGGTTTCCGTCGACAGGCTGTTTTGACATGCTCCGGAAACAGCCATGCTAGACTAGGACGTGGCTTGGCAGCGGATGTAGGGAGCGGTGGACATGGCTTGGCTGGTGAGGCGGGACCAGGCGTGGCGACGACCTCTGGCTGGGTCGAAGCGGGACCAGGCGAAGCGGGACCAAGCTTGGCGACGACCTCTGGCTGGGCCGAGGCGGGACCAGGCGAGGCGGGACCAGGCGAGGCGGGACCAGGCGAGGCGGCGGCCTCTGGCTGGGGCGTGGAAGCCGCAGGTGGTGGACCAGGAGGTCGAGCTGCAGGCTGGGGCGTAGAAGCCGCAGGTGGTGGCGCTGCAGGCGACGGTGTGGAAGCTGCAGGATGCTGGACAGGCTCGGCTGAACCTCCAGCTGGCGTGGCAGGACCAGGCGAGGCGCCGTCCTCAGGTTGAGGCGTGAAAGGACCAGGCGAGGCGCCGTCCTCAGGTTGAGGCGTGGCAGGGCCAGCAGGTGCGGAGACCTCTGGCTGAGGCGTGGCAGGGCCAGCAGGTGCGGAGACCTCTGGCTGAGGCGTGGCAGGGCCAGCAGGTGCGGAGACCTCTGGCTGAGGCGTGGCAGGGCCAGCAGGTGCGGAGACCTCTGGCTGAGGCGTGGCAGGGCCAGCAGGTGCGGAGACCTCTGGCTGAGGCGTGGCAACCGCAGGTGGTGGACCAGGAGGTCGCGCTGCAGGCTGGGGCATGAAAGCCGCAGGTGGTGGCGCTGCCGGCGACGGCTTTGAAGCCACAGGTGGAGAAGCAGAAGGTGGCAGGACGGGCTCCCCGGGCCCTCCAGCTGACGTGGCATGGTGCTGGACGGGCTCCCCGGGCCCTCCAGCTGACGTGGCATGGTGCTGGACGGGCTCCCCGGGCCCTCCAGCTGACGTGGCATGGTGCTGGACGGGCTCCTCGGGCCCTCCAGCTGACGCAGTAAAAGGCTGCACAAACTCCAACTCAGCCCCTGGTTCCAACCTGGCCTGGATCTCGGTCCCACAGTGGCTTAGCTGAGCCTCATGGCTAGCACTTCTAGTGCAAACAGTCTTATAATTTGGCTTCTTGGAAGCATAGTTCGTGGCATGATCAATGCACAGAGAAGCTAGATAATTTTGCAAAGGGATAAGATGGTCTGTGGAAGACTTGGCCGAAAAATTCTCAGTCTTAGTCATTTCAGAATCATAAACAGTCTCTTTATAGCCGGGCCCATGAACTGGTAAGGTAGTGTTAGTTTTAATATTCTCTTTAGAAAAAACATGAGGAGCCAAAATATAGTCACTCACTTCAAACCTTTGTGAGGTACGTTGACGACGTGAGCGCCGCTTTTTTCTAGAAGCAGTTGTGACTGAAGCAGGGCTAATTGTGGGGCCTGGGTCCTCATCCTCTGACCACAACCTCGCCAGAAATGAGGCTGGAGACATGAAGTCTGAATCAGACTGTGAGGGTGAGTGACTAATCCGTGATGGCGAAGAGGAAACTGGCGAGCTGGGGGGCAGTGCCGGCACCGAAGGGAGGGGCACTGTGGCAAACCTCAGCGAGCCGACACAGACACACTCAGGCTCTAGAGGCAGCGGTGGAGACGACTGGTTTTGGGGTTGCTGTGACTGGGAGGTGCTGGAAGCCATTACATGACTCGACAGTTCCTGGGCCTGCAGCATCTCCTTTATCCTTGTAAAAGCATCAACTATGGCAGGTGAGTCCGGGAGCTGGAGGAGGCGGGGATCCCTCTTCATAATAGCCTCAGCGACGTTCACCATTACAAGCTTGGTCTTCAAATCGGGTGCCGTGAGGACGCGGTTGAGGATCGCTTGGATCCGAGCCATCTCCTCCAGACACTCGGTGAGAGCTGAGTATGCTGGGTCCATGACTGGTCAGATCGTTCTGTCACAATCAATTCAATTCAATTCAATTCAATTTTATTTATATAGCGCCAAATCACAACAAAAGTCGCCTCAAGGCGCTTTATATTGTACAGTAGATAGCACAATAATAAATACAGAGAAAAACCCAACAATCATATGACCCCTATGAGCAAGCACTTTGGCGACAGTGGGAAGGAAAACTCCCTTTAACAGGAAGAAACCTCCGGCAGAACCAGGCTCAGGGAGGGGCGGCCATCTGCTGCGACCGGTTGGGGTGAAAGAAGGAAAACAGGATGAAAGACATGCTGTGGAAGAGAGACAGAGATTAATACCAGGTATGATTCGATGCAGAGAGGTCTATTAGCACATAGTGAGTGAGAAAGGTGACTGGAAGGGAAAAACTCAATGCATCATGGGAATCCCCGGCAGCCTCACGTCTATTGCAGCATAACTAAGGGAGGATTCAGGGTCACCTGGTCCAGCCCTAACTATATGCTTTAGCAAAAGGAAAGTTTTAAGCCTAATCTTGAAAGTAGAGATAGTGTCTGTCTCCTGAATCCAAACTGGAAGTTGGTTCCACAGAAGAGGGGCCTGAAAACTGAAGGCTCTGCCTCCCATTCTACTTTTAAATACTCTAGGAACAACAAGTAGGCCTGCAGTGCAAGAGCGAAGTGCTCTAATAGGGTGATATGGTACTACAAGGTCATTAAGATAAGATGGGGCCTGATTATTTAAGACCTTGTATGTGAGGAGCAGGATTTTGAATTCTGGATTTAACAGGAAGCCAATGAAGGAAGCCAAAACAGGAGAAATCTGCTCTCTCTTTCTAGTCCCTGTCAGGACCCTTGCTGCAGCATTTTGGATTAGCTGAAGACTTCTCAGCGAGTTTTTAGGACTTCCTGATAATAAAGAATTACAGTAGTCCAGCCTGGAAGTAATAAATGCATGAACTAGTTTTTCAGCATCACTCTGAGACAGGATATTTCTAATTTTAGAGATGTTTGCATAAATGGAAGAAAGCAGTCTTACATATTTGTTTAATATGTGCATTGAAGGACATGTCCTGGTCAAAAATGACTCAAGGTTTCTCACAGTGTTACTGGAGGCCGAGGTAATGCCATCCAGAGTAAGAATCTGCTTAGATACCATATTTCTAAGATTTTCAGGGCCGAGTACAATAACCTCAGTTTTATCTGAATTAAGAAGCAGAAAGTTAGCGGCCATCCAGGTCTTTATGTCTTTAAGACATTCCTGCAGTTTAACTAATTGGTGTGTGTTACCTGGCTTCATGGACAGATAGAGCTGCGTGTCATCTGCATAGCAGTGAAAATTTATGCTATGTCTTCTAATGATGTTGCCTAGGGAAGCATGTATAATGTAAATAGAATTGGTCCTAGCACTGAACCCTGTGGAACACCATAATTGACCTTAGTGTCTGAAGAGGACTCTCCATTTACATGTACAAACTGGAGTCTATTAGATAGATATGATACAAACCACTGCAGTGCAGTACCTGTAATACCTACAGCATGTTCTAATCGCTCTAATAGGATATTATGGTCAACAGTATCGAACGCAGCACTGAGGTCTAGCAGGACAAGCACAGAGATGAGTCCACTGTCAGAGGCCATAAGAAGATCATTTGTAACCTTCACTAAAGCTGTTTCTGTGCTGTGATGAGCTCTGAAACCTGACTGAAACTCTTCAAATAAGCCATTCCTCTGCAGATGATCAGTTAGCTGTTTGACAACTACTCTTTCAAGGATTTTTGATATGAAAGGAAGGTTGGAGATTGGCCTATAATTAGCTAAGACAGCTGGGTCTAGAGATGGCTTTTTAAGTAAAGGTTTAACTACAGCCACCTTTGAAGGCCTGTGGTACATAGCCGATTATTAGAGATAGGTTGATCATATTTAAGATCGAAGAATTAATTAATGGCAGGACTTCTTTGAGCAGTTTTGTAGGAATGGGGTCTAAAAGACACGTTGATGGTTTGGAGGAATTAATTATTGAAGTTAACTCAGAAAGATCAATTGGAGAAAAAGAGTCTAACTTAACATTGATGGTACTAAGAGTAGCTGTAGATAATATTACATCTGTGGGATGATTATTGGTAATTTTTTCTCTAATGATAAAAATTTTATTTGTGAAGAAGTTCATGAAGTCATTACTAGTTAACGTTAAAGGGATGGTTGGCTCAGTAGAGCTCTGACTTTTGTCAGCCTGGCTACAGTGCTGAAGAGAAACCTGGGGTTGTTCTTATTTTCTTCAATCAGTGACGAATAGTAAGATGTTCTGGCTTTGCGGAGGGCTTTCTTATAAAGCAGCAAACTATTTCTCCAGGCTAAATGATGATCCTCTAAATTTGTGACACGCCATTTCCTCTCCAGCTTACGAGTTATCTGCTTTAGGCTACGTGTTTGAGAATTATACCACGGAGTCAGGGACTTTGGATTTGAGGCCTTAGTTTTCACAGGAGCTACAGTATCCAGAGTCGCACGTAGTGAGGAGGTAAAATTATTAACAAGATAATCGACCTCTGTTGGAGTAGCGTTCAGGTAGCTGCTCTGCTCTATGTTGGTACAGGGCATTGAAGATGATAACAGTGGGTGGATTATATTCTTAAACTTAGTTACAGCACTTTCAGAAAGACATCTACTTTGATAAAGTCTACTCTCCACTGCTGTGTAATCAATTATTGTAAATGTAAATGTTATCAGGAAATGATCAGACAGCAGAGGGTTTTCAGGAAACACTGTTAAATATTCAGTTTCTATGCCATATGTTAAAACAAGATCTAGAGTGTGATTAAAGTGGTGGGTGGGTTCTTTTACATTTTGAGAGAAGCCAATTGAGTCTAATAACAGATTAAATGCGATGTTGAGGCTGTCATTTTTAGCATCTACATGGATGTTAAAATCACCCACAATAATTATTTTATCTGAGCTGAGCACTAAATCAGATAAAAAGTCTGAGAAATCAGAGAGAAACTCTGTGTAAGGCCCAGGTGGACGATAGATGATAACAAGTAAGACTGGTTTCTGAGTTTTACAGCTGGGGTGGACGAGGCTAAGCATCAGGCTTTCAAATGAATTAAAAGTCTGTCTTGGTCTTTCGTTAATTAATAGGCTGGTGGTGAAAAATTGCTGCCACACCGCCCCTCGGCCTGTGCTTCGGGATTTCTGGTAGTTAGAATGACTCGGGGTGTTGATTCATTTAAACTAACATACTCATCCTGCTGCAACCAGGTTTCTGTAAGGCAGAGTAAATCGATTTGTTGATCAATTATTAAGTCATGTACTAACAGAGACTTGGAGGAGAGAGACCTAATATTTAATAATCCACATTTCACTGTTTTACTCTTTGGTTCAGATGTGGATACTGTATTGTCAGGGCTGACTGTGTGTAGAGTGAAGGGTGGACCCAAATGCAGACGGAAACAAAATGTGAAACATGACTTGAATAACAGAAAGCGAGCCGTTTATTGAGGCTGGCAAAATAACTGTAAACAAAAGGCAAAAGGCAAGGCTAACAATAAACTAAACTGGGTGAGCTAAATTAACCAAAAACCTACAACAAGAACATGGACTTGACATGAGGAAACTTGACACAACTTCTTGCAAACAAAGCAGACGATCTGACAATGACACACTGAAAACAGAGGACTTAAATACACAGGAGGTGATTAGGGAAAGTGGGAACACATGGAGGAACAGCTGACAGACATGAGCCTAATAACAGGACAGGGGAAGTGAAACTAAATACAATGAACAAAGAACACACGACTCCTTCAAAATAAAACAGGAAACACTGAAACTAGACATGACAACACAAGCTTAACAGACCTAACACGTGATGAACGATACAAGAACTCAAACATAGAAACCAAGAAAGCAATAAATAATAACTGCCTTTCCTTAACTAAAGCTAAATAGGAATGACACAAACTAATCACAAATCTAAAATGAAACAAATACAAAATGAACTCAGAGCGCTGGGTCAGAGACCCAGCCTGTGACATATTAAGGCTTTCCAGTAGTATGAGGATGTGCTGCCATTTTTATTGCACTAGGTTTTTTTTAATGTTAACGTTGTTAAAATGTATATCTTAAGACAAAGCTTTCAAATATCAGGGTACACAAAAAATAAAAAAAGAAAGTTGCTGACATGTCCAAAAAGATTACCTTTGCTTCTTTGTGGTCATCAAGATAACAACAAAATAAATATATATATTAGATTTAGATGAAACTGTTCTCTGGTCCTAGTTAACAAGTAGTTGCCTAGTGGTAGGTACTGGGTCACTGGATGGAGCTGATGCAGCGAGGATGTGAACCTGGAGATTGTGTTGGATGTCTGTCGCATCAGGTAGTAATGGGTCCAAAAGGCATTGTATTTAATGCTCCTCCACATGCTCCAAGGGTCATTTGAAGAAAAATGGTGCTGTATTTTTAGAGCTCTCTTTATGGCCACTATCAGGCATTGTTGGGCTACATCTCCAACTCTGAATGCAGCATCCTACACCCTCAGGACGGAACGCACTTCTGGATTCATTCGGGTGTGATGAGAGGAGCCGAGGTATGTCCCTTGTCTGTTTGTGGACACTCTTTCAGCTCTACTGAAATGGTTACATGCTGATGGAACATGAGGAGTGTGTCTTGCAGATGAACATGGTTTAAATCACTGGCAATTGCATACAGAGCCTCAGAGCTGATGGTGTCATGTAGCTCCTTTAAGGCAGCATTAGCATGCAGGGGGACATAAACAGCAGCCAGCCAAACCAGCACCAACTTTCGCTCACACAGATGCAGAGTCCCCCTCCTCGTGTTTTCCCCACCGGCTGGTTCTCATCTTAGCAGAAGAAAATCCACCTGAGTGTGGGATGTTGTTGTTGAGCTAGACTTCTGTCATCACAATAACACAACAGTTCTACTGCACTTGAGACTGTGTAAGCATGAGATGCAGATCTATTTTATTATCCAGATTATGAACATTAGACAGAAAAGCTGATGGCTTAGCAGCTCTACTAGCTTTGGCTTTTAGCTTAGCTAGCAAATACTAGCTTTGTTATCTCATCTTGAAACACCAGCGAGTCTTTGGTTCAGGTACGTAGATGACACCTGAGTGAAAATTAAATCAAAGGACATGCTCGCACTGATTTTTCATTGAATGACTCTGAAAACAGACTTGGTCAAACTGTCTCCTGTACTTCAAATGATTATCAAAGTAACACGTATATTACTATTTCATTTTTGATTAAAAACAACGTGTATATGTGTCTAAGCTCAGCTGCATTTAGCCCTTCATGCTGTTTTGTGTTATCCTTTCTTTTGAATGCGGTACACTTTACCGTAGCTTGCCTCCACCAGTGTATGAATGTGAGCGTGAATGAATAATGGCATAGTAAAACGCTTTGGGTGCCTTGAAAAGCGCTATATAAATCCAATCCATTATTATTATTATTATTATTATTATTATTATTATTATTATTATTATTATTTACAACTCTGAGCCTAAATCATGATGGTTTCAATCTGACTAAATGTTAATGGAATATATAAGTGCAAGAAGAACTGAGAAAAGCAATTGTTTTAATTGATGCAGCAGTAAGTCTCAGGGTCAGATGGGGTTAAATGTAGTAGCATAAATAGGAAGGTGGTGGAGAGTCCCAGATTTAAGCTCTGTGGGAGTAACCCCCCGCCATTGTCCCTCTCGGTGGGTTACTCCTACAGAGCTTAAATCTGGGACTCTCCACCATTTGACCCTAGAACTGAAGAAGCTTCTCAGATGAGAGGTGAAACGTCTTCAAGCAACTTAAAGAAGTCCAGACGCTTTTCTTTCCAAGCTCCTTAGAGTACATTTGCATAATGACAGAAACCAGCCCACTGAAAGAACAATGGGCTGGGAGGTCAGTTCCTTCATCATGATTATGCATTCCCCATTCTCCAACTCTCTGTGAATGGTACTCATGGTGATTGATCAGTGGTTGTTGATCAGTGGTCATGAGAATTTGCATAGTCATGATGGCACTCCATCAGGGCAAGAAAAACAAGCACTGCTTGTCCACTGAAATCTAAAATAGCCTTAAATTAAAAACCAAAGTGATGCTATCGCTCTCCTTTAATCTCATGCAGTGTTCTTTGCTAAAATCTTGTGGCCACAGGTGTTTGTTGTGTATGGAAGCAGGACTTACTCTTCTTGCCTCTAATTCCACTGAAATCTTTAGTGCATCTTGGTTTCTGTGTCCTGTTGACAAAGGCTTGAGGTTAAGCTGTGTTGTTTGTCCATTCGTATTGTGGATAAACCTCAAATACATTTATGAAATTTAAAAAAGACAGGTAAATAGTAATATATAACACTTTTCTACTCTGACACAACTTACCTCATTGAAGCAAGGACTTTTTTCGATGCTGTTTCTAAGAGCTTTCTGTCTAACTTTCACACTCTGATGGAAACAACTCGGGGTTTGTATCTTGCACAGTGATATTTGGCATGTAGACTGGGGGAGCCAGGGATCAAACCACCAACTTTCCGATCAGTAGGTGACCCGCTCCACCTCCTGAGCTACAGCCACGCTTCATGGATAATCTAATATAATTATTTTAATTAAGTATTTAGTACTTTTAAATTTACTAATATCCGATCTGTTTTGGTATAGATACTGTTGAGCACCAATACAGGAACTGCTGAAAGGGCGCACTTCAGCATAGCATGGCTCAACTAACCTTCAATGTTCAGAGAAATCAGAGTTACCCTATAACAAAATACCTCAGTGTGTTTCTTAGTGCAAAACAATACATGGGTTAGATACTGAAATCTAAGAATGCATGGAAAGAAAAAAAACCCTCAAAGTAGAGCGATGCCTGTTTGTTCCCTACTGAACTGTGTGATCTAATCTTGTTAACACTGCTGACAAGCTGAATGAGTGGAAAGTTTCAAGGCTGACCAAATTGTCTTAGCCTTGATCTTTATAACCACAGATCCCATTTCATCCCAGTTTCAACAATCAGTAAGAAAGAGAGGCTCAGGCTATGTCCACACAAGCCAGGATAGATTTGAAAATGGTGTTTTCGTCTGAAAACGCTCCGCGTCCACACTATCATTTTAAGTCGTTTTCACAGAGTTGTGTGTCCACATTGAAACGGACAAAAACTCTTACGTTCCAGTACTGTGCATGTGTGAAACACAAGACGATTCGACCTGCCTCATTGTGTGGATGCTTTATGCATCCACACTATTGAGTTCCTGTTTCTCTTTATTGTGTGGATGCTGGAGGCATCCACACTATTGAGTTCCTGTTTCTCTTTATTATGTGTGCCTATGCCAGGAGGCACACATATTACTATTCCTCGGATTTATGTGTGCCTATGCCAAGAGGTGTGGATGCTGCCAAGAGGCATATTAGGCGGTGATTCTTATTATTATTATTATTATTATTCTCCATCTACCGCCGATCGTATCACGCAGTTTTGAGAAAAGCTTCATATATGTTACCTCATTTTGTGCGGCTGGATCTGGAATGGTGTGCTATGACTTTTGGTGTTTATGACTATTATAGTTTTTTAAATATTAATATTTTAGTGATCTCTGCCAAACAGTTTTGACAAAGCATATGTTACATCATTTTGTGCGGGAGCTGGGCTAGTATGGTGAACTTTTGGTGTTTATAATTTATAGTTTTTGAAATATTTAGATTTTAGTGCAAATTTAGGCCAATTTCTAGGCTCCTGAGAAAGATTCTGCTTTTGGCACCATAGAAACAGACTTCATTTGTGGTGTGTTGGCTCTCTCTAGTGGTATACCAGGAGTAGTACGGCCTAAAGGGTGCCATGCTTGGTGAAAACTACATATCCCACAATTCATAGCATGCCTCTGAGTCAAACAATGGCGGTTTTTTATATGTCTTTTATTCGTGTTTCTAGGTCACAAAATACACTTTTAAGATATTTTCAGGCGAGAATGTAGGTGTGTAAACTTCAAATATCTGCTCGTTTATCAAGACATCCCATATTAGCGACAATTCTCTTAAGTGTTGCTGATAGCGGTTACTAGCTACCGCTAGCTAGCGCAAGCTAGCGACCTTCGTGAAAAACCACCCAGGCTTGGCTGATAGTGAGGTGGCTAAAATTTGTTTAATCGCCCGATCGCTCGGCAAGGGTCTGTGTCTTAGCTGGACTTATTTTTCGTTTATATGGGCCGATGATGCTGGTCGATGTGGAAAAAATAACTGAGTTGTTTGGTGGTGGAGCTACAACAGAGGGCAGCTATCCACCGGTGTGTGACAGAAAGGACATGCTGCGAACGAGACATACAAGGCGGTGAGGCTACCGCCGATCGTCCGGTGTTTGCTAACGCGGAGGTCAATCGTGGATCAGGGAAAGCGAAGGCAGGAGCGTGAGGTGAACTGAATTTCAGGTAAGAAGTTATGACCTGCACTTTATTTGGGTCAGATATAAACCGATATAAAGTTCTCTTATGTGTTGCTGATAGTTTAGGTGTAGTTTAGTTTAGCTGATAGTGAGGTGGCTAAAATTTGTTTAAATCGCCGGCAAGGGTCTGTGTCTTAGCTGGACTTATTTTCGCTTATATGGGCGATGATGCTGGTCGATGTGGAAAAAATTGAGTTGTTTGGTGGTGGAGCTACAACAGAGGGCAGCTATCCACGGTGTGTGACAGAAAGGACATGCCGCGAACGAGACATACAAGGCGGTGAGGTACCGCCCGATGTTTGCTAACGCGGAGGTCAATCGTGGATCAGGAAAGCGAAGGCAGGGCGTGAGGTGAACTGAATTTCAGGTAAGAAGTTATGACCTGCACTTTATTTGGGTCAGATATAAACCGAGTTTAGGTGTAGTTTAGTTTAACAGTTCTCTTACGTGTTGCTGATAGCCGGCTAGCTAGCTAGCTAGCGCCGCTTTAGCTAGCTAGCGCGCTAGCGACCCTTCGTGAAAAACCACCCAGGCTTGGCTGATAGTGAGGTGGCTAAAATTTGTTTAATCGCCCGATCGCTCGGCAAGGGTCTGTGTCTTAGCTGGACTTATTTTTCGCTTATATGGGCCGATGATGCTGGTCGATGTGGAAAAAATAACTGAGTTGTTTGGTGGTGGAGCTACAACAGAGGGCAGCTATCCACCGGTGTGTGACAGAAAGGACATGCCGCGAACGAGACATACAAGGCGGTGAGGCTACCGCCGATCAACGGTGTTTGCTAACGCGGAGGTCAATCGTGGATCAGGGAAAGCGAAGGCAGGAGCGTGAGGTGAACTGAATTTCAGGTAAGAAGTTATGACCTGCACTCTATTTGGGTCAGATATAAACCGAGTTTAGGTGTAGTTTATTTTCATTGTGCTGACTTTTTCAATCACTTACAATAACTCGTACTGCGTGCTGCTAGCTAGCACCACGGAGTTTGTATACAGCTGTGTGCGCGCTAAGTTACCGATGTTACCGATGTTGAACTTTATGACAGCCTCCCTGTCATTTCTCTCGCCTGTTGAAACTTCAGTCATGAAACTGATCAATGATCGGCTTTTTCTCTCTTGTTTGTTTATGGCGCTAAACAACAGCAGCACGTTTAAGCTTGATCAGCTGTTGTTAGAATTCTTTTGATTTTAATTTCTAGTATCAGCTGATGTTTGCTGGAGCATGAAGATGAAATCAGGAGATGTCCTTACTGAATCATCAGAGCTGAACTGGTGATGGAGAAACAGGTTTACCCTTAGGTGACATGAATGAGTTGAAGGAAGTTATGAACTGTGTCTGACAGACAAATATACACCAAGCTCCTTTTTTGTGTAGCTGACAGCTGGTAACTGTGCAGGGGCGGATCTAGCAAAGCTTTTGCCAGGGGCCAGGTAGGGCATTAACAGAGAAAGGTGGACATAAAGATATACTTTTCTTTCTTACTCTCATATAAAATATTTAGCTTTTATTAAATACTTATCTGAATCTTACAACCAAAGTTTGTATAATAATACACAAGATTGGCTGTAGACCATTGTTCATCATTCAGAACACTGTGTAAAATAACAAAAACAAAAAGTGAATGCGAAAGTGCATAAATATTTATTTTATGTGTTTGATGTGTGTGTCGGGCGTGGTCTGCAGTGCCGCTGCAGGGGAGGTGGACCCACGGGTGTAAAGTCTGTGCTCTCTTGGCTGTTTTTGGGTGTGTGTTGGGCTATGAGTTGAAAAGCTACAGCTGCCTGTGTGGGTACACCAACCATGTGTGAAAAGTGGTCCATAACGTAATGCTTCAAAGCATGTTCATGCAAACATTGTTGGGGTCTGCCGTGATACAATGGGACTTCTGCTCATGAACCTGTGTGCACAGCGTCTGCAAATCGGGGCTGTACGAAGTCACTTCATCTTTACCCAAAACTGTAAGCTGTCATCTGTGAAGTGTGAGCGGTGTTTGTTTTTACCATAGTTCATGGTGGAGAATAGCTGCTCTTCTGAGTTTTGCCCTAAGCAACCGTAAGAATGGCAAACTACACAGATTAGCAGCGGCATAGGCACACATAAAATTTCTTCAGAAATTTTCGCTTTCTAGTTATTATTATTATTATTCTCCATCTTCCGCCTAAATTTCGGCACGTATCACGCCCCGCAGTTTTGAGAAAAGCTTCATATATGTTACCTCATTTTGTGCGGCCGGATCTGGAATGGTGTGCTATGACTTTTGGTGTTTATGAATTTTATAGTTTTTTAAATATTAATATTTTAGTGAAAATTTTCCCGCGCTCCTCTGCCGAACAGTTTTGACATTAGGGTTACATATGTTAGATCATTTTGTGCGGCTGGAGCTGGACTATTATGTCATGACTTTTGGTGTTTATGACTTTTATAGTTTTTAAATATTAATATTTTAGTGCAAATTTAGGCCAATTCATCTTTTGGCGCCAAATAAACAGACTTCATTTGTGGTGTGTTGGCGCCATCTTTTGGTCCCATTGAAACAAATTTCAAACTTCATTTGTGGTGTGTTGGCTCTCTCTAGTGGTATGCCGGGAGTGGTACAGCCTGTCGACCCTTATTTGGATACCGTAATGATGACAATATCAATGGCGCCGCACAGCCTCGCTGCTTTCAGGAACCATTGAGGTTTTAAGGTTGCGCGAACCATTGAATAGTTACGGTAAACACAATGGCTTGGCTTCTATGCTTGGTGGAAAACTCCATATCCCACAATTCATAGCACACCTCTGCCGAGTTAAACAATGGCGGCCACCACTTCGTTTTATATGTCTTTTATTAGTGTTTCTAGGTCACAAAATCAACTTTTAAGATATTTTCAGGCGAGAATGTAGGTGTGTAAACTTCAAATATCTGCTTGTTTTATCATATTAGCGACAGTGCTCTGACGACCTCGGTCCTGCCTGACAGCTAGCCGGCTACCTAGCTAGCTGCCGCGACTTGGCTGCAAATGCACAGCGAGGGACTCTCTCTCCTTTCACCTCCCGGTCTCTCGCAAATGCTCGCACAGAATCGGAGTTACAGCTGGATGTGGAAAAAATAACTGAGTTGTTTGGTGGTGCTATAATGCGGAGCTACAACAGTGGGCAGCTATCCACCGCGTATGACAGAAAGGACATGCCGCGACGGCCGATCGACCGTGTTTGCTAACGCGGAGGTCAATCGTGGATCAGGGAAAGCGAAGGCAGGAGCGTGAGGTGAACTGAATTTCAGGTAAGAAGTTATGAACTGCACTCTATTTGGGTCAGATATAAACCGAGTTTAGGTGTAGTTTGTTTTCATTGTGCTGACTTTTTACAATCGTACTGCGTGCTAGCTAGCACGACGGGAGTTTGTATACAGCTGTGTGCGCGCTAAGTTACTGACGTTGGACTTTATTTTATTCATAAGGGTTCGTTCAGAGTTGCCGTACAAACGGAATCGTGCCACATTCAGAGAAAATATTACGATTTATTCTGTCGTTACGAAGCCTCCCTGTCATTCTCTGCCTGTTGCAACTTCAATCATGAAACCGATCAATGATCGGCTGTTCGCTCTTGTTTGTTTATCGCCTAAACAACAGCTGCGTTTAAGCTTGATCAGCTGTTGTTAGAATTCATTTGCTTCTAATTTCTAGTATCAGCTGATGTCGATGTGGAAAAAATAACTGAGTTGTTTGGTGGTGGAGCTACAACAGAGGGCAGCTATCCACCGGTGTGTGACAGAAAGGACATGCCGCGAACGAGACATAAAAGGCGGTGAGGCTACCGCCGATCGACCGTGTTTGCTAACGGAGGTCAATCGTGGATCAGGAAAGCGAAGGCAGGAGCGTGAGGTGAACTGAATTTCAGGTAAGAAGTTATGACCTGCACTCTATTTGGGTCAGATATAAACCGAGTTTAGGTGTAGTTTATTTTCGTTGTGCTGACTTTTCAATCACTTACAATAACTTGTACTGCGTGCTAGCTAGCACGAGGGAGTTTGTATACAGCTGTGCGCGCTAAGTTACCGATGTTACCGATGTTGAACTTTATGACAGCCTCCCCTGTCATTCTCTCGCCTGTTGAAACTTCAGTCATGAAACTGATCAATGATCGGCTTTTTTCTCTTGTTTGTTTATCGCGCTAAACAACAGCAGCATGTTTAAGCTTGATCAGCTGTTGTTAGAATTCATTTGCTTGTAATTTCTAGTATCAGCTGATGTTTGCTGCAGCCACAGCTGTAAAACGGCTGTTCCAAACCAGATGTCCTTACTGAATCATCAGAGCTGAACAGGTGATGGAGAAACAGGTTTACCCTTAGGTGACATGAATGAGTTGAAAGGAAGTTATGAACTGTTTCTGAGAGAAATAAACACCAAGCTCCTTTTTTATTTAGCTGACAGCTGGTAACTGTGCAGGGGCGGATCTAGCAAGGCTTTTGCCAGGGGCCAGGTAGGGCGTTAACAGAGAAAGGTGGACACAAAGATATACCTTTCTTTCTTACTCTCATACAGGAGTGCAGAATTATTAGGCAAGTTGTATTTTGAGGAATAATTTTATTATTGAACAACAACCATGTTCTCAATGAACCCAAAAACACATTAATATCAAAGCTGAATGTTTTTGGAAGTAGTTTTTAGTTTGTGTTTAGTTTTAGCTATTTTAGGGGATATCTGTGTGTGCAGGTGACTATTACTGTGCATAATTATTAGGCAACTTAACAAAAACAGATATATACCCATTTCAATTATTTATTATTACCAGTGAAACCAATATAACATCTCCACATTCACAAATATACATTTCTGACATTCAAAACAAAACAAAAACAAATCAGCGACCAATATAGCCACCTTTCTTTGCAAGGACACTCAAAAGCCTGCCATCCTTGGATTCTGTCAGTGTTTTGATCTGTTCACCATCAACATTGCGTGCAGCAGCAACCACAGCCTCCCAGACACTGTTCAGAGAGGTGTACTGTTTTCCTCCTTGTAAATCTCACATTTGATGATGGACCACAGGTTCTCAATGGGGTTCAGATCAGGTGAACAAGGAGGCCATGTCATTAGTTTTTCTTCTTTATACCCTTTCTTGCCAGCCACGCTGTGGAGTACTTGGACGCGTGTGATGGAGCATTGTCCTGCATGAAAATCATGTTTTTCTTCAAGGATGCAGACTTCTTCCTGTACCACTGCTTGAAGAAGGTGTCTTCCAGAAACTGGCAGTAGGACTGGGAGTTGAGCTTGACTCCATCCTCAACCCGAAAAGGCCCCACAAGCTCATCTTTGATGATACCAGCCCAAACCAGTACTCCACCTCCACCTTGCTGGCGTCTGAGTGGGACTGGAGCTCTCTGCCCTTTACCAATCCAGCCACGGGCCCATCCATCTGGCCCATCAAGACTCACTCTCATTTCATCAGTCCATAAAACCTTAGAAAAATCAGTCTTGAGAGATTTCTTGGCCCAGTCTTGACGTTTCAGCTTGTGTGTCTTGTTCAGTGGTGGTCGTCTTTCAGCCTTTCTTACCTTGGCCATGTCTCTGAGTATTGCACACCTTGTGCTTTTGGGCACTCCAGTGATGTTGCAGCTCTGAAATATGGCCAAACTGGTGGCAAGTGGCATCTTGGCAGCTGCACGCTTGACTTTTCTCAGTTCATGGGCAGTTATTTTGCGCCTTGGTTTTTCCACACGCTTCTGGCGACCCTGTTGACTATTTTGAATGAAACGCTTGATTGTTCGATGATCACGCTTCAGAAGCTTTGCAATTTTAAGACTGCTGCATCCCTCTGCAAGATATCTCACTATTTTTGACTTTTCTGAGCCTGTCAAGTCCTTCTTTTGACCCATTTTGCCAAAGGAAAGGAAGTTGCCTAATAATTATGCACACCTGATATAGGGTGTTGATGTCATTAGACCACACCCTTCTCATTACAGAGATGCACATCACCTAATATGCTTAATTGGTAGTAGGCCTTCGAGCCTATACAGCTTGCAGTAAGACAACATGCATGAAGAGGATGATGTGGACAAAATACTCATTTGCCTAATAATTCTGCACTCCCTGTATAAAATATTTAGCTTTTATTAAATAGTTATCTGAATCTTACAACCAAAGTTTGTATAATAATACACAAGATTGGCTGTAGACCATTGTTCATCATTCAGAACACTGTGTAAAAATAACAAAAACAAAAAGTGAATGCACAGCCGGCTGTGTGGGTAAACCAACCATGTGTGAAAAGTGGTCCATAACGTAATGCTTCAAAGCGTGTTCATGCAAACATTGTCGGGTCTGCCGTGGTACAATGGGACTTCTGCTCATGAACCTGTGTGCACAGCGTCTGCAAATCGGCGCTGTACTGTAAGTAACTTCATCTTTACACAAAACTGTAAGCTGTCATCTGTGAAGCGTGAGCGGTGTTTGTTTTTACCATAGTTCATGGTGGAGAATGGCTGCTCTTCTGAGTTTTGCTCTCTGTAGCCATATGAATGGCAAACTACAGTGATTAGCAGCGGCATAGGCACACATAAAATTTCTTCTGAAATTTTCGCTTTCTAGTTATTCTTATTATTATGTGTGCCTATGCCAAGAGGCACACATATTACTATTCGTCGGATTTATTATTCTTATTATTATTATGTGTGCCTATGCCAAGAGGCACACATATTACTATTCGTCGGATTTATTATTCTTCTTATTGTGTGGATGCTTTAAGGCATCCACACTATAGTGTTCCTGTTTCTCTTTATTCTTTATTCTACTTTATTATTATACTTTATTATTATTATTCTAGTTGCCACTTTTGCACTTTTTTTGGCACTTAACTACTTCCACAATTTTCAGCCGATTTTCACCGTTCAAATTTTAAACTATTCTGCTATTTCTGCTAATGATGGCGATGACTTTTGGTATTTTTTGCTGTTATACTTTTTAAAATATTAAGCTTTTTCCTTTAATTTGTCCCATTGAAATGAATGGGAAACTTCCACAATTCTGCTAAAACTTGCTTGTTTTTGAAACTTAACTACTTTCTCATACTTTCGCCTAGAACAACCATTCAAATTTTAAAATATTCACAAATTATTGGGCTATTCATGAATGATTCAGCTTTTTCATATCTGTTACCGTTTTCATCTTATCCCTCTTTAAGTTTTGAGTTGCAAAATTGTGATTTTTCACAAAATACATG